>NC_048301.1:13686130-13867202 GCF_013100865.1 Trachemys scripta elegans | reverse complement strand
ATCGCGGCCCCCACTGGCCGCGGTTCGCTGTCCTGGGCCAATGGGGGTGGCGGGAAGCGGTGCGGGTGAAGGATGTGCGGCCACCCCCATTGGCCCAGGACAGCGAACCGCGGCCAGTGGGGGCCGCGATCGGCTGAACCTGCTGCGTCAGCAGGTAAATAAACTGGCCTGGCCCGCCAGGGTGCTTACCCTGGCGAGCTGCGTGTCAAACGTTGCCGACCCCTGTTCTAGAAATTGGTGAGAAAGGAAATATCTGACCATCAAGTTTTCTCCCTACTTCCTTAGGATGTCTTAATTTTTCTGAATGAAAAGTATAGGTATCCTTTATAAGGATATCTAGTAAGAAAGATTTGTGGATGACATATATAAAGTATGGGTAAGATTCTGTAATCCTATCCCTTTACATCCTACTGCTTCTTCTCCCTGGTACAATGTCCTGGTTTAGCTCCTATGTAACCCAACTGATGTTTTATAAAAAAAAAAACTGGTTTCTTTTGTTAATATTTTATAATTAAATAAAAATGTTTGAATAAAAAAGTATATAACATATTTGAAAGACTTTTGACACTAGAAAAAATAGGTTTTAATTTCAGACTTTGAATGGAAAATGTAAGTAAAAGGAGAAGTGATGAGAACATCAAAGTTCTTGTTATGCCTATTAGGAAAGAATAAGTTTGTGATAGAACTATCTAAAAGCCTGGAGAGGAAGGGGAAGGAGTGGAGTCATTGGTGACTGGAGAAAGGGAAGTGGCTACTTGGTGGAATTAACTGTCATTGGATACTGATCAGCAATTGATGGAAAAAAAGGGAAAGGAAAAGACTTGAACTTGACAGGAAAGTTGCAGCCTTCTTTTATATTAACAATATCACCTCTAACATAGTACACAATGAATAATTTTAATAAACTATTGAAACATTTTACTTTTAATGTATTCCTCCAGACAGGTTTTAAATTCTCAGGTCCACTACTGAACACAGAAATAGAGACAAAAGTAAAGGAGGAACAAAGGACCTGATTTAAAATCCATTGATCTTCAATGGGCTTTGGCTCAGGCCCTAAAAAAAAGAATAAACTTTGACATTAATGCAGGATGATTGGTTGAGAATGAGAAGTGACTTGTTAGTGGTTATAGCATCCATAATGTATTCAGAAAACTGCAGAATATTGTGTTTTAAATTGATGAAGATGGCATTCAAGAATGCAGTGAAAATTATAATAAAGAAGCTTTTGCCATTTATTCAGACAATAAAAATACAATGAAAGAAATAAGAGATCTGCTCAGTTAGAATCCCTCTAAACTTCTGAAATGTGGTCAGCACACTGATAATTGAGAAAGTAGGAACACCCTGGCCTCTACAGTCCTGCTATACAGAATGGAAGTTCCTCAGGATCATCTTCATGGTTGGTTGATGTAAAAAGGAGGATTAATGTACTAGCTTGTAAATAACATTCAGAGGAACTTTCAAGAAGATAGTCTCTACATTTGTATCCAAATACCATAAGCAGTGCTTAATTTGTAATGAAAGAGGTGCCAGGGCTCAAGCAATTTTTTTTACTTTCATAACTGACTTGGCTAGCCCAGAGGAGCCGGGGCTATAAACTGCAGAGCCTAGAGGTGCCGGGGCTCAGCCCTGGCAAGCCTTGGAACAAGTGAAGCACTGACCATAAACATATTGAAATTTACATTGAGTCTGAGAAGACTTTGAACGCAACGCTGGATTCATTTTACACAATGGAGTCTACAGAAAAGGACGTCTCTGAGAGCTTTGACAGATTACAGGTTGATGATACCTATTGTCATAATCTCTGTGGAAATCTGTCTTGATCTAATTAACAGGAAAGAACTGGAATCATACAAGGACAAAACTGAAAAACGATTTAGATAAACTTAGGTAACTTTTCCATTACCTACCTACCATGACTGATAACAAATACAAAGGTTGAGCCCAGAACCAAAAGAAGAGGATGAAACACGGTTGATGGAATCTAATCCTGGTCTTCCTCCTTCTCTTCTAGCATTTAAATTTGAAAATCCAGATATTTATCCCATTTTTTTGTTTGAGAAGGAGACTATGTCACAGTGTGTTGCATCAATATAGTGGGAACTTGTGGAAGTAAAATCATAGAAGACAAGACATCCTGCTGGTTAACTAACAATCAAATGTATTTTTAGCACATTTGGACTGGTTTGGTTGAAACTTTATAATAAGCTAAGTGTTGGAAAAGCAAATAAATGTGGTAACAGCACAGTAGTATTTAAGGGGAGCTATGAAAGTGATAAGCCTAACTTGTTAGACTGGTGTCTTGAATATTGCATGCCTATGTTTTACTTCAGAATTGCAAACTCTTCACTTTGAACAGTGTGTCTTTTTTATATCTGAGGAATAAATATGCTTGCATAGTGAATTTCATAATAAATGTTTTGTGTTTCATTTAATAAAAGCTTCTTCTTTTTTTTTATTTCAATGTTAGTTTGTTTTCTCCAGAAGAAAAGCAGAGATTTGTTTTTTGAATTGAGGAAAGTCACAGCAATGCCTGTGTGTGTGTGTGTGTGTGTGTACTATCAGTCTCTGCTGTTTTAAAAACTTTGCCCTTTTTTAATGTGGCTTTTTGCCCAATTGTCACTACATGCAGTGATTTGTAATTACATTTTTAGTCATAAATAGTATCAAACATTTATGACAGTAATATTAAATTGTCTGGATGGATAATGTATTTTTCATTTACTTTTTATTTGCAATTTTAATGCTGTGGTAAATGTTGATTATATCTTCTTGTGTCTTCTCAGGATCTGGAATATATTATTTCCTATTCAATATTTTTGCAGTCCTGTTCAGCAAATTAAATGTCAGGTCTTTGTTCTTTAAATGTTTGTCTTCTTGCCAGCAATTACACTAAATCAGCCATTATTGAAGTCACTGTTTATATCCTCCATTTTTAACATTATTTATATAGTGCTATATGTATATATGACAATGTACAATAAGTGAGTTTTTGCCAAGTAACAGGATCTTGCCCCAAAGACCTTACAACAGAAGCAGGAACAATACAGCTCAATACAAATTTGGAAGATTCTTTGAATAGATGGATATTATTGTTTTTTGAAAGAGAGGCAGGGATCTTGATATATGTATATTATTCGGAATAAAATAATCTAATTTACTGATTATATTCCTTAATCTAATATTTTTACAACTACTAAACGATTAACACAAGAAAAAATGAAGGCGTCCAAAATATTTTAAAATAATTAATTTGTGATTTTACAGACTATCAACAGTTCACTCTGCTGTTCTGGAGCCACAGAATTTGCTGTAGAATCTATTCCTGCTGCAGAATTGTGTAGCAGAATATCCACTTTCATTTAAAAAAATAAGTTTCTAACTTTCTGGTTGTGAAGAAAATTTTAATTATGGGAATGTAAACTGATGCGATGCTGTTTTCTTTTGTCTGCAAACAGACTGTGAATCAATACCTATTTGTGATGTGAATTGCCCTATTTATGTCACCAAGGTGTTACCTCTGAAATCTAATTACGATGACATAATTGCCCACAGTGTTAACTACTTCATGATGACTGTTTTAGTTGCAACATCAAACTATTATGCTTATCTCACAATTCCAAACCAACCCCTATATCTTTCTAAGTGCCAAAAACCACAAAAACTTCCTACTAGATTTCCAAAACATCTAGATTCCTCCCTGAGAACTTTCACAATGCAGTTGTACATTTTCAATACAAAATTCTGCATCACATTTAAAACTGAAGATTTAGGGGCAGTGTAAAAAAAAAAGAATTTAATATTGAAATAAATAACAATAAATAATTTAATGATAGGATAATCAAGTATACAAATAGTCCTAACCAAAGGTGCCCATATGTTAATTTGGTGGTCTTAGTCCCATTAACAAATGACAGGGCCCACATCTTAAAAATCAGCATTACAGTTGGTGCCCTTGTTTCTAGCCTTAAGAGAATCCAGAGGTTCAGTGAGCATGTGGATCGCGTTCTCTGCTTACTCATAAAGGTTGTTCTTTCAGGTAACATTTGAGATTTAGCAAGATTTGAGACATTACCTATGCTTGGCATCATCCATGTTGTACCTTTCTATAGATAGATTTTATTTGTGCTAGTTTATAAAGATCCATTTAGCCCATGCTTTTGAGAACTTCATTGTCTAGTCCTGTCAGTCAGGTTTCTTTTGTTAAGACATGGAGATCAGTGAATTATTTTAGATGGTGCAGACAAGTAGTCTGGTTTGATTTTGATTTGGAAAAAGTAACTAGGAGCTAGATTCACAAAAGCACCTATGTCCAACATTTAGGCACCACTCACGTTCACAAAATCACTGTTCAGCTGCCCCTTAAATCCCCTCAGATTTATTTGAGCATAAGCTTTTGTGGGTAAAAAACCCACTTCTTCAGATGCACGGAGTGAAAATTACAGATGCAGGCATAAATATACTGACACATGAAGAGAAGGTCATTACCTTACAAGATACAGCCTATGTCACCTGATCCAGTAGGCATGCTCTTGAGCAAGCCTAACCTGCACAAAAGACAGCTGGGAAGTTGGGGGGCAGGTGGTGTGTGCGTGCATGCATCAGAATTCCCAGCAGCTTATGCACTTGTTACCTAGAATGTGTGGGAGAGACAGGTTTGAATCCCCACTCTGCTTGATTTAGTTTAGGGACTTGTGCCCAGGTTATCTACATCCTAGGTGGTTGCCCGAACCACATGCTCTTGGCTATTCTGGTGTGGAGATCTCTCAATCTCTTCTGTTGAAGCTGTTCAACTTTATGTATGTAATTAAATAGTCATTGGAGCAGAGACTTGAACCTGATTTATCCACATCACATGGTAGTGCACTAACCACTGGGCTATTTGGTTAAAATAGGGGTAGTCTATCTCTTCATCCTCCCTCCACCTAAGCCAGGTCAGCCCTAACTCCAGGAGAGGGTTCATGGCTGAGAATCCTGAGCAGAGATAGGTGCCTCCCACTGGCCTGTCAGTCATGTAAGGCCTAGATCAATGGGCTCTGTAGGTCTGGGCCCTAAGCCCTGGCTTTTTCCTCTGCATTTCACTCCTAGGCAGGAGTGACTCCGTACTCAGCTTGGGGGCTTCTGCGAATCCCTTTCTTAGGTGTCTAACTTTCCTCATGCGTTGTATGGGAAGCCTGGATGCCTAACTCAGAGCTGTGAATTCCATTGGGTAGCAGGCTTTTAGGAGTTAGCACTGCAATGCCTACGTCCTCTTTGTGAATGTAGCCCTATGTTTTCTTTAAAAAGTGAGACTCATCAAACAGTAATAATTGGCAGGTTTTCTAAGCCATATATGTTTTTGGACTCACAGCTGTAAAAGCTTTGGGAAAACAAATTTCTGTCTATGAAAACTTTTTTCTACAGAAAAAATCCTCGTTTGATTTTCAAATAATAAGATGAATAATTTGTATGAATTGGCCCCAGTGAAACTGATTGATTTTATTAATCTTCTTGATGTGTTTAATTCGGAAATAACTTTTAATTAATAAATAAATCATTAATACACTTTTTAACTTGTGCCATAGCTGGAAACCAACATATGTAGTTCTTAGCAAGCATGAAGAATATTTGAATAACAAACTCAAAAACTGCCAAGAAACTACAGAAAATGACAAGTAAGTATGAGATTATTTTATGTTAAGAATACTTTCAAGCAATGATAATAAGCACTCTAGCTGCTAAGTGTAGAAATCTGCAAACTACATTGCAGGGAGCTATCATTTTTTAATCGATACTTTTAATTTTCAGGACAATAACAAATGTCTTCATAATTGAAAGAATATTCATTAGAGATATATGAGTTCATGCATATTCAGAATGTTCAGGCTTATACTAATATTGAGACATATTTTATCCTTACGCTTGTACAGCACTCCAGTTGATGTAAATACACAAAAATTAAGGGTCAAATGTGGCCCTTCATTAGAAATGACTCCAAATCCTAACTACTTCCCAAGTACATATTGGAATTTTTCAAACCCTTGCTCTACTGTATACAATTTAAGGAAAAAATTCCTCCTTGAAACAGAGACCAGTAACATTTCAGGTTTGGCAGCCATATGTTGTAAAAACCAGTGAGTACTAATGAGAAACCATTTAAATAGTATTAGCCTGATGCCTGCCATGACTTATCTGTCATCGCTATGACATATTTCTAAGTACACTGCAGTGTCAATTGTTTTAGGATAATACAGTAGAATCTCAGAGTTACAAACACCTCAGGAATGGAGGTTGTTCATAACACTGAAATGTTTGTAATTCTTTGAACAAAACATTATGACTGTTCTTTCAAAAGTTTACAACTGAACATTGACTTAATACAGATTTGAAACTTTACTATGCAGAAGAAAAAAGCTGCTTTTAATCATCTTAATTTAAATGAAACAAGCACAGAAACAGTTTTTTACCTTTATTTTTAGTAGTTTACGTTTAACAGTACTGTAATGGACAGCATTTGCTATCTTTTTTTTTTTTTGGTCTCTGCTGCCTGATTGCATAGTTCTGGTTCCAAATGAGGTGTGTGGTTGAGTGGTCAGTTCATAACCCTGTTGTTCATAACCCTGAGGTTCTACTGTAGTGAAGTAGTCTTTTTAAAAAGCATTCAGAAAATACAGAGGCAGGTATAAATACACAGCACATGAAAAGATGGGAGTTGCCTTACCAAGTGGGGGTTCAGTGCTAACGAGCCAATTCAATTAAGGTGGAAGTTGCTGGTGACTACACACCACACAATTAAAACACTAACCCAGGAACCAATCCCTGCAACAGACCCTGTTGCCAGCTCTGTCCGCATATCTATTCAAGGGACACCCATCATAGGACCTAACCACATCAGCCACACCATCAGGGTCTCGTTCACCTGCACATCTACCAATGTGATATATGCCATCATGTGCCAGCAGTGCCCCTCTGCCATGTACATTGACCAAACTGGACAGTCTCTACGCAAAAGAATAAATGAACACAAATCAGACATCAAGAATTATAACATTAAAAAACCAGTAGGAGAACACTTCAGTCTCCCTGGACTTATGCCCAAATAAATTTGTTAGTCTCTAAAGTGTCACAAGGACTCCATGTTGTATTTGCAACATGGTTTACCTTTATTGATTTAACACAGGATGATTACCTTTCTATGCTATGCTCCTTTTCTTTCCTGTGGTTTCCAAAGATGATATTGATCACTTCAGCACTTTTTGTGCTGAATTGCTTTTATATTGTCTTTGTTTTTTGTTTGTAGTAATGCCTACAAAAGCATTCCCGAACATTGTTGGTTTAAATTAGAGAATAAAATATTTTTTTTAATGTGGCCTTTTTTACTGATGCTACGTATTTTTTTAATTTTGGGGATGTGTACTCAGATGATTTCACTGGACTTATACCAGCATAAAATTGATTTCGGGGTCAGTCCTGCCAGCTGGTGAGTGTTCTGGCCTTATCCAGCAAAATGTTTAAGGAATGTGAACAGTTTCATTTAATGGGACTAATTTGTGTGCTTACAGAGTGCTCAGTACCTCCTAAGAGAAAGCCCTTAAACCAGTTATGAATTAGGCCCCTGTTCGTTAACATCGAAAGCTGAGAAGCACTTAAGGAAGCTGGGCCATAAATTGGTTCAGCTCCATTGAAATCAGTAGAACTGTGTCAGTTTATGCCAGCAGAGAATTTGGCCTGCTGTATGTTTTATGTTAAGCCATATACAAATGAAACCATCTGAATGCTGCAAGGCTGTCTTTGGACATGTATATTCTGCATCACTTTCAGAACAATGAGAAACGATTGTTTTCATTTCACAACTGTGTACTCTGTTTTGTACTGCATAGTATTCAATGAAAGGGAATAATTACAGCCAAATAAGGTTGTATTCATCATACCCTGACCTTTGTCAACAGAGTAACAGATCTAACTGAGTTGATTTTTTTTACATAATTAACTTCTTTCTCAAGTTAAATGACTTACAATACATTAATGCAAGAAATATTCTGAATCAAAACATTATTCCACTTTGTTGTTTTAACAGGAAAATGTATCAGGATCACATGAACCAGTATAAAGAGATTTTGAAACAACACAAAGCAAAATATTCAGAAAATGCTCTTGCTCAGGAATATTATATGAAAAAAAAAGAGATTGAAGAAATCCGGAATAGAGTTCTGAAACATTCTGAACAATTTAAATGGAAGGAAGCTAACCTTTTGGATATTTTAGGTACCGGTATTACCATATTAATAGGGTCCAGTTAAATAATAATAATTTATAGTCCATTGCAAATTCAAAGCATTGTACAAACATTAACTAATTAATCTCCTTCATAGGTAAGAATTATTTTCTCCATTATACAAATGGAGTCAGTGGCAAAACCTGGATTTCAACACAGGGCTCTCTGAGTGCTCATCACTCAGAGTCACATGTCCTTTGGCTTGTGGTAACAGGTCCTTAGAGTATTCCATTGTACCAGAGGCTTCTTTTACTATTTTGAAGTTCATTTTCAAACATTTATTTTATGTTGTTCCTAGTATTGTTGTTGTTCTCTGTGTCTGTACTATATTGCTCTTTCTGTACAGCACTTTAACACAAATGCAGAGTACTTCCCCAACCGATTAATATTATATATTAATTGTCTTTGCGAAAAATATGACATTAGTGAATGAACAATCTAAAATGCAACTTTATTTTTTCAGAGCCTGCTCCTTTCAGGTCACTTTCTGATTGGGCGTTACAGATGTATCCATGACACATTCTCAATATTTACTGGCTGGTGGGTAGGAAAGTTTATGTTTGGCTTTTTCACTATCTTTGTAGCCTTGAATGTAGTGATGATGATGGGCGATCACTTGTTACCGAGTTTGATCATTTTCCATGGGAGTTATGGGTCCTCAGGTGGCTAATAACAGGGCCACCCAGAAGATTCAGGGGGCCTGGGGCAAAGCAATTTCGGGGGCCCCTTCCATAAAAAAAAGTTGCAATACTATAGAATACTATATTCTCATGGGGGCCCCTGCGGGGCCGGGGCCTGGGGCAAATTGCCCCACTTGCCCACTTGCCTCTCCTCCTTCTCCTCCCCCCCCGGGCGGTCTTGGCTAATAAGGCCAATCCTTGAACCACAAGTTCTATTACAAGGAGGGCAGATGTTTTCAGGCTCAGCGGGAGGCTGTTGATCACGACTGGAAGCCAGTCTCGCCTTCCTTCTGCGCCTCTTGTCCTCTGCAGCTCGGCGGCGAGCAAATGTGATAATAGCCACAAGAAATTACTGTCATTAAATTACAACTTTACGCTTAGACGTTATTTCTGCAGGAGTTTTGCCCGAGGGAAAATTGAGGGCCAAATAATACCCTCCATGAGTGGGGCCCTGGAGGAAGAAAACTGAGGTTCCTTTCATGAAGTTTCTATCAAAATGTTCCATTAGAGAAGGGTGGGGTTTGGCTACACCATGGAAGAATAAGAAGATTTAGTCTCCAAACCTTGACTCAAGAGTCTGCCTAGGCTATCTGCACATATAGCACGTGCCTCTGCACTCTGCTCCAAGACCTCCTGAAGCAACCCCGCCGCCTCCCAGCTGCATAACTACATTGTAGCTGCACAACAAGGTAACCTCCAGAGCAGCTTGGGGGAGGAAATGCTTTTCTCCAATCCACAAGGGTTCCGCTGAACCTCACTGTCTCTCCAGTGTGGATCTGGAACCTGAAAGGGCTCCGGGACATAGGTGTGTGTGCGCACACATGTAGGAAACAGTGCTGTGTAGCTGGCTGGACCCCTCTTCCCACTTATTGGTCAAATATTGCCATTTCTTACCCGTTTGCACCCTCTTTTAGTTACAATGGCAGTTACATGCACACAATTAAGGTAACATCTGGCCCTCAGAACTTACTCATTCAAAACTCCCATTGGCTTTAAAGAGAGTTTGCTTAAGGACTGAGTAAAAACTCTGGGCCAGATCCTTACCTCAGAGGGGTTGCCCTTTCATGAATCTCCCCATTTCTGCACATTATGGGAGATCAGCCAACTCTTCAGCACCCTGACCACCACCTGGGTGTGGCAGAACTCTTTCTGAATATCCAATGTCTGCACTGAGGGGATAAGGGTGTGATTGGGTGGGCTGGGAGTCCATGGACCTTATCTGGAAAAGGGAATACAGTCCTAGAGTACTTCTAGTGCACAATCCCTTACTGTGACCATCAGGGAGTCCCTGTTAGTGCAGCTCCAATGGATTCAACACTAATGTGGAGGCACATAGCCTGCACATAGATGACCCTGGTCTCCTTGATTCTGCAGGCTTGTGCGTGGCCCTTGCACCCTTTTTGTGAGGGGGCACACTCCATTCCCCTGACAGACAATGTAGGAAAATCTCCAAAAATAAATCCTCACTAAGATTTCCTCCCCCAAATCTCCCTACAGCAGATTTTAACAGTGCACGGGACATTCAGGCCCTGCGTATAGGACTTCAGCATATGACCCAATGGGAGTTTTGCCCCTTATAGGGATCATATAGGTGTAATTCATCAACTGTGTAGATAGAAACTTTTTCAGTATAATATACATACAGATTTAATAGTTTAATATCTGTATTCTTTGACATGACTGTATGTCATACATACTATACTCACTGATTCTTTAACATAAAAGTGCTTATCTGAGGCAAAAAACACAAGACGTCCTCAAGCATGCTGCAGTTTTTACCCAGAAATCTTTTGAACTAGAGAAAGAAGCAAATGAAGTAGAAATGAAAATTAATTATTTCAAACAGGTAACAGTGTTTTAATATATAATTTAATTATATACAATTGTATTTTACATTTGTATATGCATGGATATACACTAATATGTATATATGTGTCTTTCTATAGTGATAACAGTATATTGTGTTTCGTAGCACACAGGCATACAGGATGACTCCAGAATTAGTAATTACTGTATTGTTTCTGTTGCATTGTAAGTGTTCTATTTAGGAAAGGGGGAAATGTGACTCCATGAATTTATGGACTCTTGAGGATTGCCTTATATTGATCTCAGCTTACACCATCATTCCCTCAAGGCACAGTGTCATGGTGACCTCCCTTCCAGCTCAAGAAGGCTAAACCTATCAGTGCCATCCCTAAATGCGCCACAGTGCTCCCAGTTCCTGCTGGCATTTAAGATGTTGCAAGTTAACCTTGTGAATATTAATGTATTGTACCTAAATATGGAGTTCATTGTCAGAATGGCATACATTCCTGTTCTCTTTTGAATAGATGTAATGCTAGATAGTTCTGTCTCAGATGATCCTCATCTCCACAGCTTGTGCCTTTGCACCAGAGCTAAACATAGTCCTGTCGGGTAGCAGAAGCGCTGCTCACAGCTAGGACCACCTTCCTAACAAGGTGTGTGTAAGGACAGAGCCATGGCCCCACACTCCTAACACACTGCCCAATTAAGCTGGCTTGATGTGGAGCAAGGCACACTGTATACCTGTCAGTGGATGCTGAAGCTGTTACCCCAGCATGCAGTGCCCAGGAGGCATTTCGGCTAACTTAACCAAAATTCCTTCTGTGGCCCTGTGGCCCCTCTGCACCCAGAGAGGGCAGTGGCAGTAAGTCACAGTATGGCCCATAATATCCAGGTTAGCTCACTGTCAGTAGCGTTTCATCCAGAATACCTTTAGCATAATAAGATATATACTGTATGGGAATTTAGAATTCCTTAAATGCTTGGGAAATTTTCTCCAGTCCAGGACCTCTTGGTGATGTCTTCCTGAACAATTTATCCTGAGTTCTTCTTGAAGACTCCCACAACTTTAGAAGCTGGGGAATTAGTCTCCAACCTGAGTATAGCATTATGTAGTTGATGCCGTGTTGGAATTATTGTAATACATTTATGCACGTTAACCAAACAAGAATTAAATGTTAATGAATTTTTAATTCATACTCTTATAGTCCCACTATAAAGAGCTCTAGGACACTGTTAAAATGATTTTTAGGGACTTACATAACATCCCAAGGCTGAATTTCTGTGATACTTTAGGTCACGTTCTAGAATGTGAACCGGCAGGTGTCTACAAAAAATTGTTGGAGAGAGGTATTTGGACATTGACTACATCCACTCTAGCTTGGTGAGCTTTTAGAAGAAGTGGAGATCTGGAAGTCTTGAAATATTGCTGAGCTACAGTGAACTTACATTTTGCCTTAGAGAAGACCTAGAGAGAGAGAACGTGTGAGAATTGGAAATCACATAAAAGGATCGGATTATCTAAAACACACACATCTCTTTGTAAACGTGGAAGATATGGGAAGAAGGATTATTCTCTCATGTGAAGATTTAGCATTAGGACAGATATTTTTGTTTCATCTGATATTGGTTTCATGCTTCCTGTATATATTAGTCCAATTCTTTATTATTTGCTCTTATTTTGATATATTACTATTAATTTGCTACTTGCTGGCTTGCTGCAGATAGATAAAGGATTTAGAAGGGGAACAATAGCCTAAATTGATCCATCATTGAAACATACTTCATTATATCAGAGGCATAAAAATGATCAAGAAGCTCCATTGCAGTTCTATAAACTAAGGGACAGTCCTGATTCCATAAAAGTTAAATCAAAACTGCAGTGGGAACAGAGTCAGTCCCTACCTGAGTATTATTTATTTATTTATTTATTTGTATTACTGTAGTGCCTAAGGATCCGAATCAGAGAAGGTCCCACTGTGCCAGGCTCTGGATAAACACTTAATAAAATGGCTTAGGGACAGTAATGTTATAATAACTAAAGAGACCATCTAAAGAGCTCCTATCTATGAATAGATTTAGCAACATCAGCAGACATCTGTGGCAGGCTGTTAATATTTTTTGACTTTTGACATTTATTTTATTCATTACTTTTTAAGCACTTTGAAAGGAGCACAGAAGATCAAAATCATTCTAAAATTATTGAAGGAAAAAGTAAAAAAAATTCAGAGAAAAGGAAGGCGTTTAAAGAAAGGTAAACTTTTAAACTCAGTTCTACAGTCTGCGGATAAGTGTGATGGGGCAAAGCCTGGAACCGTGTATAAAGTCTGGCATCTCTGGGGCACTAGAATTTTCCCTCAGTCCAGTACAGAGAACGCGCTCAACTTCTCCACAGTGGCTTCACCAGCCCATTGGTGTAGTTTGACTTCTATATTTGGGGGGCAGCTCCTGTCAGGCAAACAGGGCCATGAGTGGCGCGGAGGGGCAAATTCTGTGCCTGCCCGAGGCTTGCAGTTTGGGGGGACAACACACCTCCTGCCCCCCAAACTACACCCTTGGTTGTGGCTATGACTGCTGCACTTCTCATCCCAACACAAATGGATTTAATTATTTTAGTAAAAGCTGCGGAAAACTTGATTTTAAAAAGCTGAATTTGTCTGAAGATATCTAATTCAAATCTGTTAAGTGTTGATCTTTGATTCACACCACCACTGCTTAGATTTATGTATACATCTTGCAGCTGTTGAATATTGCTGCAGTTATTATGAAATCAGAAGTAAGAGCCACGTCATCTTTACTACACAAAAAGAGTTGTAAATATTTGGTGCATAACTAACAATATGGGTTTTATAGACTTCCAAATGTCATCTGTGATCAGTTCATTTTTTGAGCCACTTAAGCAATCTAAACCCTAATTTAATTCTTAAAAACATGCATGATTGAAAGCTGTATAGACAGGATTAATGGCTTAGTAAATTAGTCAGTGGTCATTTACAACTGAGCCTTAGTTTAATTTCAGCTGGTTTACAACTGACTGAAAATCATTGTCAGGGCCAGCCTGAGTTTATATTGGACCTTTGGTGAGTACTAAAATGGGGACTTAACACCATATAAAATTGCAAAACTCTTATTTTAAGCTCCAACTATGTCTTAAGGACTTGGCCTGATCGTTGTGCACTAAATTGTCTTGCATTATGATCTCCTTGTAAAATGAACATGATATATTTTTAAAGCTTTTAAATTAGTGTTTATTAGGCTAAAAATGGAAGCATTTATCATTTTACTATCCTTTAAATCTCTTCCAGAAATTCCCACTCGTTGAAGTCTCTGTTTGTGTCCTCTCACAGACTTAGGATGTGTTCAAATGTTTGATTTCTGATGATTTGGACATGTATATCAATTACATCTGTATGAATATGTTAGCATGCATCCCTGTCTCCTTTTTTCCCTCTTTTGTTGGTAAGACTTCAGAAATAAGAGAAGCAAAAAAGGCTAACAGTAGTCAAGACTAAATAAGAACAAACTGAAACTCTTCAGGTGGGATTTCCAAAAAAACTTAAGATCCAGATCCTCCAAAGTATTTCTCTCATTCATTCAAGTGTGAATTAGGTATCTAAATACCTTTGAGGACCTGGGCCTAAGTAAGTTAGGAGCACAGATTCCTTTGATTTTTCAAAGGGACTTGTGCTCCCAAGTGACTCAGTCTCTTTTGAAAAATCCCACCCTCTGTTTATCAGTTATAGATAATGTGCTATTGCTCAGAAAGGTTGAAGTCTTAAAAAATGACACTGACATATGTAATGTTCATGCTCTAGGTTTTCCAAAAGTGTTTGAGAGACAAAGTGCACAATTGTTTCTCAGTTTGACTAGAGATTTTAATTCTCCCTTTGAGTATCTAAAATATTTGTTTCCCAAATAAGAGATTTTTGCCAAAGCTGTCTGGAAAGCCTATTCCATGGACTGTGATTGTAATTCTTTCATCCTCTCTAGATCATGACTGATTAGATTTTATTTACTAATGGAAAAAGTTCATAATATGTCAGAGAATAAAAATATTCATAAGGGGCTTGTCTGTATTACAAAATTTAGAACATGACCTTGAAGAGTCAGTGCCAACTATGAAAGCACAGGCTTTCATAGGTAAGGACAAGTCATGTTCAGCATCATGTCAGTTAGTCATGGTTAAAAATACTCAGCACTACTTGTCTTTGTCTATGATGACTGCAAAGTCACCGTGAACATTGTGTTAATGAGGCTCTTCAAGGTTGTGTTCTAACAATAAATATTGTAGTGAAGACAAGGCCATGTTCACCGATATCTCACAGCTTCATCAAGCTAGGATAAAGAAATTACTGCTGTGGACATGAGATTTTATTTTGACTTTAGAGCCTCTACTTTTGCCGTTTGAAGTGCACCTTGGCAAAAAGCCAAAAGAATTATCTGTTTTGCAATTATGATCAAGATAAAGATTTCTTATCTACTCAGATGACTAATAACAATACAGCTGAAGTAGATACTGAAGACAAATTATCTTTTTTGTTCGTGCTGCAATTTTGAACATTTTGAGCTTCAGTCTGTAGTTTGATTTTTCTTTTAATGATTATCAATTAAGTCAGAGAGAAGGAAAGACCATATGATTCCTATGGATTTTTTCAATAGCATTTTTAAGGGGGAAAATATATAACCACCTTGTATATGTGTTAAGTTTAACTCCAAGCTGATTTGAAGGTCTCTATTCCTAAGACTTCATTTAAATATTTATCTTTGTCATCTTAAGAAATTATGACATGTGACTGAAGTCTTGTTTCAGTAGCTCTGATGGAAAGATGTATTTTCCTGGAATGATAAATAATGTAAAAATACTTTATTACCATAGGGCCGGATTGTTAAAGGTATTTAGGCACCTAAAGATTTCAAAAGCACCTGGATGCCTACCTCCCACTGGCTTTTGAACATCCCACTAGGCACCCAATTGCATCTTTAGATATCTAAATTGCTTTAAAAATCTGGTCTGTAGTATCAGGTAGTTTTTGCTCAGAACCGCCATTATATCACAGCCTTGTCCAATTCAGTGCAGAATGAAGGCCTCAACAGGTGTCACCAAACAGCTAGTCCTGAACAAAATGCAACTAAGTAGTCCTAGCAAATGCTCTTGGTTTATCTCCAACTTTATCCCTGGTTGCTTTTCAGCACTTGCCATGCATTGATTTCCTTGACATCTTAAAATGACACCATCAGCTTTAATATCACACTTCTTTTGGAAGATTTAGTATCCCCTATTGCTAGAAGTAATACCTATGATTACTATAACCGAAAGATTCTTCTCTTTTTCTCCAGTTTGTTTATTTTGTGCATTAGACAGCACTTGATGTATGGTCATCTGTTTAGTTCATTATGCCTCAATCCAGCAAAGCAATAAGCATATGCATAACTTTAAGCCTGTGAGTAGTCCCATTGACTTCACTGGAATTATTCACTTGCTTAAAGTAAACACTTGCTTTCATGTGTTTAAATGCACTGATAGATCAAGGCCCTTTCCTCTTTTGTGTGTGTGTGTTGCTGTGTTATGTGGATCTTTCAGACAGCAACAGGGAAAGAGAAACTTTTTTTTTAAATTAGGAAATTTTGATTTCAAAATTACAAAATAATGCAAAGGGGACTTGAGAGCAGGTACCTGAAAGTACTTTTATTTTTTTTCTTTTATAATGACAGACTTTCAAATTGACTGCGTCCCTTTAGTTATGATCAACCCATTGCCACTTTCACCTTCTGCTATCTTCAAGACCTCTTTATGCTTGGTTTGCAAGCTTTAAGGAAAGTTTAAAATTTGATGGATTTCTGGGCTAAAAGGGTTTGGATCTTTCTTGAAGTATGGATCTTTGGAAGAAAACACCTTTGAAAACTCCACTTAGAATAGTCATGTTTTACTAAATTTCATTTTTAATTGTTGAATCCATTTTTAATTTAGGATGTTTGAAGAGATTG
The DNA here is from genome assembly GCF_013100865.1 of Trachemys scripta elegans. Lineage (NCBI taxonomy): Eukaryota > Metazoa > Chordata > Testudines > Emydidae > Trachemys > Trachemys scripta. Next base: position 13,850,477 of record NC_048301.1, on the reverse strand, counting down.
GAAATCTACAGTTATTAAATGGGAAACATCAACAGTATAAACCATTACATCTGCCTTGCATTCCTCAGAAATTAGTCCAATCTGTACAGACTTTTAGACTGTCTTCGCAAAGGACAGAGACAGGTGCAGTGTGTGTTTCTAATGATATTCTTTCTTTTATTTTTTTTGTGGGGGGCAGGGGTGTGTGGAATTTGGTTCAAAAAGTAATGAAAATATAGAAACCATAGTAACTTATCTAATCAACAGTCTTTACCATGGCACTTAATTCGGACTTTCAATGGGAGTTGGATGCCTTACTGCCCTTTGTGCTTTGAAAATCTCCCCCACCTCTGATACCTGACTCTTCTCTGCCACAAAGGACATGATAGTATTTTACTCATTTTAGGTAAATCCAGTACACTGTATTGAAATATTTGAAATTTTACATTGGTGAAATTTTCCAAACATTAGTTTTTGCATACATTAGTTTACAGTAAATCACCTGGTACTTTCATACTGTGCAATATATTTCTCTCAGATCCATATTAAATGCCAAGTTGATTAGTTTTATTCACAAGTTCAATTTAATTAGGGCACATTGTTTAAATATAATACTGCTAACAATGTTAAGTAATGTTTATTGAATAATGCAGGTGAAGAAGAAAAAGACAATTCCATGGACCATTCAGGTATTGCTAGTATTTCCTTGAGCCAAGTGAACAGTGAAACACAGGTATGCAGTTCTCCACTTGAGAAGGCCATGATGCCACAGAAGATGTTTTATTTGTTTAAATTAAAAGCACTTAAAGTATTTCCAGTGCTACTGTATCTTAAAACTAGATAACACAGGGAGGTAGATGGCTCAGGATTTGGTAATAGGATAGAGAATCTTTCCCTCTTAGGTTGCTGTTTCAAATCAAACTCAAGTCACTAGTGACTGAATGCTTTTACTCTCTGATGGCCATTATGAAATGAGATTGGTGATCATACTAGGCATTCTACCATTGCCTTCTTTTCAAAATCCAGGTCTCTAACTATGCCCCCATTTGTATATGGTATCCAAGTCTTTTAAATGACATCAGGAGATTCACTTGGGCATGTTTAGCAAGTTCTTGGCATCCTAAAACGGGCATGTTCTTGAATCACTGAACAATCATCAGTTGGCTACCCCAATAAAGAATTTAATAAAGAACTGACGCCTAGACGCATTAGACTCGCTGTGGCTGACAGCTCAGTTTTGAAGATCAGACAGGGAAAATAAACCAGAGCCCTATATCTTAAAGGCACAGACAGAGCCTCTCCATACACTGGAACAACCTGTACTTACATTTTGTCTCTCCCTCCCATGCCCAGAAAAACAGCTTTTGTGGTATATTGAAATGTACTACAGCTTAAAGCACATCCAGTAACTGATTTTTTATGGAACTAAATATTAAAATAAATAGCAATCAATAAAATGTACCTAGCATTCATATTTGTATTTAATTGTGAATACAGGCTTTCAATTTGGAAAGCTGCTTATTTTATGCTGCCCTTGAATGTCAAAGTGCTGCTGCAGAATTTAATATTAATAATACATAACTGCAACAGATAATACATTGAAGCAATTGTCAAAGGAAAAGGTAGACTTATGGGCAGCTAGGTGTGTGGTGAGGGTGGATTTTTGCATTTTGAGAAGAGTGAAAGAGGAGTAGCTTTCAGCACTAGAAAGGTGATGGGGGCTTTCTTTTCCTTCCTGCTTGTGGCAGTTTTCTTACCTGTAATTCTTCCTTCTAGGAGAAAGGAATATTCTCTGTCTCTCTAGAGAGAAGGGTATACAAGGCTCCTTTCCCTCTTCCTCTTATCAACCCCATCATTCTCTGTCCGTATAGGGCAGTGGGACTTTCTATTGGCTTCTTTTTTTCAAGCCAGTCTATAATTCAGCCCTCAGATCCACCTATTTCCCATTGTGTCATCCCTTCAAGGACCATGCGAAGTATTATTCCAATAATAGTGTTGATTTCTGGATTTCATATATGCCTTTACAGAAGAGTGAAAACAGCAAATGCTGAATAATGATTGTTTTTGTTTTCTGTCACTGGCAGCAAAGGTTTACACTGAAATCAGACTATATACACTATTGTAGCATTACGAAATCAGTACAGATTTTTTTTTATGTTCTATAAGTTTTCTCTTCATCAATTTTCTGTATTTAATGAGTTAAGTTCCATTCCCATTTCTCCAAACATTAAGATAATTGTTGGAATAACTGGAACGATATAGTTAAAATAGTTCTTTCCAGGGTACAGGTTAGTTCCAAATACATACAATACTAATTAAGGCCCTGTTTATGCAGAGGCTTAACATTAAGCATGTGAATAGGCCTATTGACAAAGTTGAGCAAATGTAAATGTTTTTGCATGATTGAAGTCTAAGAGGTCTTGGCTTAATTTAACACACCATAATAGAACAAAGGGGGCTAAGCAGAGAAAAAGTCCAGTTATTCAGTAGAAACACAGTATATTGGTACTTAATACAGGGTGTACTTTGGACTCACTGTTCACTTTGAGTCTAGTACATCAATTTTGAAAATATCTCATAACTAAAATATTTCAGATAGTGAATCTAGAGATATGCTGAACCACAAGACTATCTAACCCATGAGTAAATTAGGTGTATTTTGGCCCCACACCACTTAGAATCCACTAAAGCACTTGATTCCAGAATTATGAAATACTTCTGAAAGATTTTAATGATCGGAATATGTAAAAGTCATACATCAGTTGCAGGATAATGCTTCACAGGGCAAAAGATGTAGAGAAACAGGAAACGCACAAACTTAGCCATATTCTGCCATCTGTTACACCTGTACAACCTCACTGGTTTAAAAAGTGTTGCCCAGGAGTACCTGATCTTAGAATTTGGCCTATTAACTGTATTCTCTAAAATCCCAAACAAGTGAGATAAGTTAATGAGTGTCCTCTATTTGGTGCTCAGTTCATTTTGGTATGTGTTTTGCAAATAAAAAAAATCCTTTAAGCGCCTTATAAAGTACAGTGTTTCTGCTACGTAGGCATTTCATTAGGCTCTTAGTGCCACATTGTGCCATTAAGGCACAGACATGTGCTACACACAGCATGTAGGACCACCCCAGAGGGAACTCTGGTGGGCAGTATTAGTATTCTGCTTTCTGGAACTCCCCAACACACAGGAACTGCAGACTCACTGTACCTCACTTTAGGAGTGTGCACATATCGGCCTTTAGAGATGGAGGCAGGTTATGGCCACACTCTCTCCATGGTTGTGAAGGAATAACTACCAAAAATGATTTGGGTTTGCTAACAGACAAATCAAATGTGGGCATGGAACATGATGCTGCCACAAATGGGGTTTTAAGAGGAAAATTATAGTATTACTTTAGGTACCAGGAAATATTCCCCTCTATACATCATTGATGAGGTCATATTGGCAAAAGGACATCATTTGGGAATCCATCCTATAGAAAAATGCTCATCTGGAGGTAATCCAAAGAAAAGCAGCAAAAACAACAAGATTTGGATGTTATGACCTATAAATAGAGGTTAAGAGGACGGAATTTGTACAGCCTAAGGAAAAGTCAAAATATCATTGCTGAAGTAACAATTTTGTAAATGCCTTTGTTTGAAATATTTCCTGTATTTTAGAAATGTAATGAGACTGCAGGGACTAACAATCCCAAAATTGCCAAAGTTCCATCCATAGCAAGCTTGCAAAACCAAATGCAGTTCAGGTAACTTTTTTTAGTAAACCAGTTTTCATTGCTGAAATTATAGATGAAGATGGATTTCATGGAAATAATCCACAGTCAGACAAACAGCAGCATTATTTCTGTTTTCTTAGATTGCTAGTTCCTCAGGAACAAACAACTTGCAAGCAATGGTTTGAAAATGAAGCTACAGTAATAGGTAATGGGCTATTTGAGATTTTTGGATGGAAAGTGCTATCAAAACGCAAGCTCCTCTATACCCGGATAAAACATATGACATAAAAAAAGATGAGAGGCCAAATTTTCATCCTGTAATAAATTGGGCTTCCATTTTTGCTTCTGCAATTTTGGTTACTTAGGCAATTTAAGTTTGTAGATGCAGTGAGGTACTGAGACATCCAAGTGACCTAGAAATTGTAGACACAAATTGGATGTATAAAAATGGAAGCCAGTGTTTGAAACAGTGGCCAGAATGGTGTAAGAAAATGGAAAGTAAAGGGTTGTAAGAAATTAAGTGATTTAGGAGTCACTAATTGTCTAAGTAAGATCTGATACATAACTTATAAAAAGAAGGGAAACCAACACAAAATAAGAGAATAAAAGACATAGAAGGGCAAAGAAGAATTGGGAGAATAGGCACAGTAACTGTAGTTTTCTTGGTAAATTGTAAGGGAATAAGAATTTATTTGTGGGATACATGCAGAACAGGTACAAAATTAGAACAGAAATATGAGAAGAGAACCAGTAATTTTAAAATCACAAGTCTTTGAGTTTTGGTTTCAATTGGATTTCCATGGTATTGTCAGGTTAAATCATTGTCAGAAGTTGTAATGCAGTTTGTGTATGTGAAGATCCTACCTAGACCTCCCAGTATTGCAATGTGGGATCAGTGCCCACAATATGTGGGACATTGCAAGTCTCACATTGTAGGTTCTGAAATGTAGGACAAAAAATCTGATAACATTTCTCATTTCTCTCTAGCTTTTATCTTTCCCATCTTGTTTTTTCCCTCTCCCTGGAGATTCCTCTGTCACTCCTTGTATGGGTGTGCTGTTCATACTGCTTCCACATCAGCAGGTCTACTTCTGTTCTTGTGTCTGCTACATTCTCAGAGAGCAGTAGCATCAGTCAGGAGGAACAGAGCAAACCAGGCATAATGATAGCAGCCTAAGCAGTGCTTCCATAATATTGGAATAAGTGGCAGAATGATGGGAAACCACTTGGACAATGGCCACAAAGTGGGATTCCATTAAGATTACAGGACACTTGAAAAGCATTGTCATGGAATTTGAATTGGTTTGATCGTCCTTATCAAATGCTTTGCAGAATCAGTAGGATGAATATACAAAGTCAGCAGCTTCAATACAAATGTTACCCAAACTAGTGTAAATGGTGGAGTCTCTAACTTGAAGTCTTTGGCTATGTCTACACTACAGATCATACAGCAGCACAGGTGTACTGCTGCAGCTGTGCTGCTGTAAGATCTCCTGTGTAGCTGCTCTATGCCAATGGGAGAGAGCTCTCCTGTTGGTATGATTAAACCACTGCCAATGAGTGGCAGTAGCTATGTCAATGGAAGAGCGTCTCCCGCCAACATAGCACTGTCCACACTGGTGCTTTTGTTGGTGAAACTTATGTCGGTCAGGGATGTGTTTTTTTCACACCCCTCACCAACAAAAGTTTTACTGACAAAAGTGCTAGAGTAGACATAAATCATGATTTGAGGACTTCAGTAACTCAACCAGAGGTTAGGGGTCTATTCTAGGAGTGGGTGGGTTAAGTTCTGTGGCCTGCAATATGTAGATCATGGTGGTCCCTTCTGGCCTTAAAGTCTGCGAGTCTGTGAATAGTAATGTAAAGTTAGTAGACATTTTCAAGTACCCTTTCCCCATATCAGGTTTCTCATTTAGCTACAAGAACTATCTTTTTAAAATAAATGCTGTTTGTTATTTGTGATACAAACAATGCCAACTTCTTTGTATAGGAAACAAAGATGCTGAATGTGCAGATAAGGGAGCAGCAAGTAAGTCAAAGGATTCTGCATATATATCTCAAGTAAGTTAAACATTTTTCTTGTTTAACTAGTTATTTTATTTAGAATAATGAGATTACTCTGCCTGAAATGAGACTACTGGCAAGAACAAGAAGAGCAGGATTTGGTCCTTGGTTTTTACAGCCTTCAGTATAATTATTTATCTGCATATTAAAGACTTTTTTTTTCAATGTTAAAATTCTATTTTCCTCCAATATCCAAGTCATCCCTAAAGATAGCTTAAGTTCACTACACATCTTCCAAGATGTGAAATTTTTTTAGTTAATATACTAATGATACTTGTAAAAAGTGGAGCTTTCTGTCAGGGCAAGAAAATTTTTGGATAGTGGTCAGATTGCTATGAATTACCATGCATTCTTTTCGCACAATTAGCTTGTTCGTGAATCTAGGACCTCAATAAAATGATTTACGTCTATAGTTTTATCAGAGAGGAGAAAACATGGTTACTATAATCTATGAATGTCCCTGAGATTCTGTTCTGTGGCTGATTGGACAGAGGAGTTGTTGCTGTAGCAAGCAAGCTTTAATGTCTTCTTTTGTTTTGGATGATTAAAGATTAGTCCTCCTGGAAGCAATTTTTACTGAAAGCCATATCAGCTGGTAGTGAAAATTGTCCATTTTATATCTATAAGAGCTCTGAACCTTTCTCTTATCAAACCTTTCTTCAGGAGCCATGTGGTATCTATGGGCTTTTTGTTGCACAATGAATTCCAGGTGGCTGAATAAAGAACTTTTATTAAGAAACCAGGGACTTTTCTTTAAAAAAAAAAAAAAAAAAAAAGTGTGTTTGGGCCAACATTAACTTGTGAAATTTTCTGGTGCATGTTCATGGATTTTGGTATTAATTAAAGTCACTAAATAATTGGAGCGTTACCCAGTATGAACCTATTTTGATTTATTATTAGTATTTGTATTATGGTAGAGATGTGCTACATTCAGATTGCCATTGGACTAATAGTTTGGGAATTAATTGTATACAGAGCCTGGTTCAAATAAGGTGGTAGAATGAGGTACAAATTATATTTCCATACAACAGTTGATTTCTCTGTGCAATACAGGAAATTTACCTTGTGTAAGGACAGATGGTGATACTTCCACTTATGCTTCCTTGTTTCTTTTGCTGCATGAAGGCCATTTAATTTCTACAGAGGGTAGATGTTGAGAGGATGTGCTGATTCATCACATACCTCAATCATCCTGCCTACATGCGCCTTCTTCAGCCAGCACTGGCCAAGTTTTGGGCTATACTGACTCCTATCGTCCCTCAGCTGAGTGGTGCTTGTGGCAGCTTTCAGCCACCACAACCTCTTCCCAGAGATTTTCCATCTGGGGCCCCTGTATCTACACCAGCAGAAGCTCAGGTTGAAGCTATCCTATAAAATATTAAACATTTTTGTCATTTCTACTTCATTATGTACAGACATATCACAATGGCACCTAGAGGCCAGTGCTTAATTTGTGCCAGAGCTTGCCAGGGCTGAGCCCTGGCACCTCTAGGTGTGGCAGATCATAGCCTGGTGCCTCTGGGCTTGCCACATCGGTTATGAGAGTAAAAAAAATTGCTTGAGCCCTGGCACCTAATTGCTTGCGCCCCCACCAGCACCTCTTTCATTGCTAAAAGCCCCAGCTGAGATCAGGCCCCATTTTCCAGCCATACCAGAAGAAAGACAGGAAGCAATGTATGTGGTTTAATTAGGTTGCAGCTTTATTCATTTAAAACATCTGGGCGTACCTAACAGTAAATTGTACAGTGCAGGTCATCATCATTTTCTTAATCATTGGCACATAATCCCCAACCTGGTCCACCGCCCTCCCTTTGTCTGAGGCAAAAAGGAGCTAAAAAAGAGGTGGGTCATCTTCCCACTGTACCAGACATAGGAGCCCCGAACCCAGCGTACTCAGATCTCTTAAGGGAGAATTCCCTTTAGATCCTCTTCCACTCCCTTTTGTCCGATAACCATATCCTTTCCATAATGAGTATATGCCCTGGACCTCTGCCATGAGTTTTACTTACTAAGTTGCGACATTATAACTTATCCCCTCAACCCCAGCCCACCAGGACCCAGAACTGCTGTGGGGAAGGCAAAAAAACCCCATTCCATCTCCTCCAATCACGAGGTGAGGGAAAAATTCCTTCCCCGCCTCCAGGAAAAAAGGGTATCTAGCATAAGCACACAGCAGGTCCTGAGGAAACATGGTCCCTAGGCAGATTTTATGGGTGGGTGCTGCCAGCCTAATCCAGGTAAAAGAGGGCTTCTCCAGAGCTGCATGGGGGTATAAATACCACCCCCATATACTCTTCCAGTCAGCAGATGCCCTGCCTGGTCCAGCCCTTTCCTGCTTCTCCCTGCTCTGTACAGGTAAACTTTCCTCCCTTTCTCCACTTCTGCTACTAGTTGGGTGGGGGACCCTAATGGGACAACAACCCTTTTATTTGAGATAGCTGGACAGGGACGCACCACATCAAACTGAGATGAGTACATTGTGCTGGGCACTATACAAACACATAGTAAGAGACAGGCCCTGCCCTGAAGAGCTTGCAGTTTAAATACACAAGATACACAAAGGAAGTGAAGTGACTTGTTTGAAGTCAGGCAGCAGGTCAGTGGCTAATCTAGATCTCCTGATTCCCAGTCCATTGCTCTGTCCTCTAGCCCATATTGTATCCCCTGACTCCCTACATAGTACCTTAACTATGGGGAGTTTGTGGCAGCTTTCTGCTCTATGTAAAATCTCTCTCACACACACATTAAATAGAGCTTTATAAAATTGGGGCACATCAGCTTTCATCAAAGTGAATTGCAATTTTTAAATATTTTTTTTTAGAATTGCAAATAAACTGGAGTGAAACCCTAACCCTTCCCTGTTTCCACAAAGCTAGAGCAAATAGGCTCTGTGAAGCCCATGTGAGCGAGAGCGTGGAGCAGCTTTACAAACCATGTACAGCTTCTCTATCATTGATTTCAATAGGAGCAGGCTTCAGGACCGCTTTCTCTTAGCCTCATGCGATGCATACCCCTTTGTGCTGTGCTATGTAGAGGTGATGACTTCTGCCACCTACAGAGGATACAGAGCCCCGTGCACCCCCTTCTCTGATGCAGAGGAACAGTCATGTGTGTGGGCAAATTTCACCTACTCAGAATAATTAATAATTAAGACATCTTTTACCAGATTAACTAGAGTGCTAAATCCTCAGTTGCAATGGACAAGGTTGCTAGAGTGAAAGGCAGCCACAGCCTCCATGCCACTAGATATGCTCTAGATCAAAAGGAATTATTGATGGAAATTATATTGCCTGTGTTATGCAGGTCAGATTTGGTCCCTTCTGACATTAGAACCTATGAATTTCACTGTGGTCTCTGGGAAGAGCCAGCACAACCTAGAAGAGCAAATAATGCTGACTGTGGAGGAGATATGGCCAGGTGGTGGAAGGATGTGCTGATTCAGTGTTTTGTACACACATCTAAAAAACAAAAGAATTTGGTTGCTGAACACCAGGACTGCTTATTTCACTGAAACCACCACAGCCAGGTAAAGGAGTATCCCATATTCAAATATATATGTGCTAACAACCATCCCCCAACCAAGAAATGGTCATCCACAGGTTTCTGAATCCTTAAATTGCACAATCTAGACAAAGGTGGGAAAAACTGAACTTTAACTCTGTTAAACTAACAAGATTGCACTTTGTAACTTGTCATGGTAAAACTCATTGAGTTTTCAGATCAATGCAATTTTTGCCTGAGTAAGGACTGTAGGATTTGGTTCATTAAGAACAGGCAGCAAGGGCCTCTTTATTCATGGGAAAAGAGTTACATGGTAGAGGTCAGTTTTGACTAAATAAGCCAAATCCTGGAATCCTTTATCAGGCTACTGAAACTTTGGAGTGTGTTTATACCTTTTTATTTCATAGCCAACGTCCCATACAGTTATCACAGTAGAATTTTTGTAGTTGTTCTACTTGGCTCTGTCTTCCAAATATAGGATTCCATTTACTGAGGTTCATAGATTCCAAGGACAGAAGGGACCAAGTCTGACCTCCAGTATAACTCAGGTCATAGAACTTCCCCAAAATAATTCCTTTTGACTAGACACAGCATTTTTTTTAAAAAATCCAGTCTTGATTTAAAATTTGCCAGAAATGTAGACTCCACCATGATCGTTGGTAAATTGCTCCAATGCTTAGTTACCCTCACTGTTAAAAGTTGACACCTGATTTTCAGTCTGAATTTGTCTAGCGTCAACTTTCACCCATCAGATCTATGTTGTTCTATTAAAAGCTCTCATTTTGAGTGCTGCTCGTGGAGAAGGATCTCCTTTACAAAAATATCACCTGTGTCCTGGTTGAGATTTCCTGCTCAGAGTTCAAGTGTCCATTCTCATCTAACCTTTTCTTTGGGAAGAGAGAGTCTCAGTGAACTAAGATATGTTCTCATGGTGATGTCCCCTAATTCCACTGGAGAGTACTGAAAGGTTATCCCTTTCCACTGCTATTAAAAGCATTAAATCTAAATAGTTCCACAGTGAGAAATGTAGTGCTCTGTTACAGATGAGTAAGGCTGAGGTGGCTCTTCCATTCTAAATCCCTATTTTCAGTCTTTTTATAAGTTTCCCAAATTTCTTTTTGTGCTGCAATTTTTAATATATGGTCTCTATCCAGATGTGATTTTTTTGGTAAACCACATAGTTTAATATGCAAAGGTAACTATACTGTGCAGATATAGTGATGTTGGTCCCAGGATATTAGAGATACCAGGTGGGGGAGGTAATATCTTTTATTGGACCAACTTCTGTTGGTGACAGGGACAAGCTTTCGAGTCCTGGGTAAACTTGAAAGCTTGCCTCTTTCATCAACAGAAGGTGGTCCAATAAAAAATAAAAGATATTACAATTTTAGCAGTTGATTAAATAGCTTATTAAATAGTTGATTAAATAGCTTATTTTTATGAATATTAAACTTTTTACCTAAACAAAGGAGACAAAAATACAGTCAATATATTTATTGCTAAAAGGACTACTGACATTTTGTAAAAGATGTAAATGCCATAAGCGTGCTTTTTATTATGTGACATTTCTTTTTAACAGAATGTACACACAGAGTGTTTTATTAAGTCAAGTGAGGATAATCCTGAAGCAGCAGAAGGAAGTACTGAACATTTTCTGAAAACCCCTGAGATGCCTTTATTTATAAGAACATCAGAATCTAATGGGAAGGAAGCCCAGTTCCCTAAAACTCCTCCATTTGAATTGTAGGATTTTAATTTTATTGATCTTTTATGAGCCATGTCATGTTGATGTGCATTTTATAAACATTTTGATTAATTTTGCTATGCAAAAACAATTTTTTCCTGCAAGACAGTGCTGAACAATGTTCAGGTTTTATTAAAATTATTATGATAGCAAATAGAATTTTGTTTCAGAGGGACATTCATACTGAAGCAGACTTGAAAGAGAACATTTATACCTTCAACAGTGTACTGGGCACTTATTCTTTGGGGTTTTTTTTGCTTTATTTGAGGCATTAATGCCTAAATAAGGGCCTTCTCCCCCAGAATCTAGCTTCTTATTCTCTATGATACTGAAATGAAATCATAATCCTGCATTTATGATCTCACACTCTATTGCCATGGAAATGATTGGGAAGACATAAATCTGATATTATTTCTTAACTACAGAATCTGCAGGAGAAAAAGATCTGCCTGTTTATGTAGCCCAAAATTGCACTGGCTTCTTTTGCTGCCATATTAGATTTGAAATTCATGTCTAACTAGCTCTCCAGCACACAAAATCTTTTTCAGCATTACTGCTTTCTCTTATTGAGAATTTGCATATATGAGATTGTATTTGGTTGATTATTTTTTTGTTTTTGTTTTTTTACTTCCAATTTCTTGCCACACATTTTGTAACAAGTTTGAATGTTTCCCCTGGTATGGAAGTCCTTCTGTTAAGGGATATTTTTACAGTATGTTATTGATTTTGGTATTACAGCATTTGTCTGTAAATAAGAACCAATGTTTGATCTTTGGCTCTGACTGGCTACCATGAACTCACTCTGCTTCTCCTGGTGGGAAAAAACTCCATAGACAGGGGTTATTTATGACTGTGGGAAACATTCAAAGGATGAACATTTTTATTAATCTAATGAAAAAGTTGCTAGACGGTGTGGTTTTTCTTTCTTAAACTCTTTGCTTGGGGCATCTGTTCGGGGGAGAAACATGTGACATGCTTAGAGTCACCCATCTTAAAAAAGATATATTGGAATTTGAAAAGGTTCAGAAAAGGGCAACAAAAATTATTAGGGGCATGGAACAGCTTCCAGATGAGGAGCGCTTAATAAGACTGGGACTTTTCAGCTTGGAAAAGAGAGGACTAAGGGAGGATATGATAGAGGTTTATAAAATCATCACTGGTGTGGAGAAAATAAATAAGGAAGTGTTATTTACTCCTCATAACACAAGAACTAGGGGTCACCAAATGAAACTAATAGGCAGCAGGCTTAAAACAAACAAAAGGAAGTATTTCTTTACACAATGCACAGTCAATCTGTGGAACTCTTTGCCAGAGGATGTTGTGAAGGCCGAGACTATAACAGGATTCAAAAAAGAACTAGATAAATTCATGGAGGATAGGTCCATCAATGGGTCCAGGTTCAGGAATGATGTCCCTAGCCTCTGTTTGTCAGAAGCTTTGAATGGGTGACAGGGAATGGATCACTTGATGATTACCTGTTCTGTTCATTCCCTCTGAGGCACCTGGCTTTGGCCACTGTCGGAAGACAGGATACTGGGCTACATGGACCTTTGGTCTGACCTAGTATGGCTGTTCTTATGAATAACATTCTTACCTACTTTGTACTACAGGAAGCAAGTGTTGGTGTAAGGACAGGAATTAATGACAGATAGAGGAAAGTAGAACAAGAAGCCTGGTTCTGATTTCACATAGGTGTAAATCAGGAGTAACTCTGTTAAAGTCAATGAAGTTACACCAGCGTAAAACTATTATAAGATCAGAATCAAACCCAGTGTACCTAAGGGTCTTTTATTAAATCATAGGGTCTGTTTTATAACTCTCAATATAAAATGCTTTCTTACAATGTTTCTTCCTTTCTTTCATTACAGGAATCATAATTTAGGTTGTGAAGGACCAGCACCAAAATCACCTGCTTTTTCTTTTCTTATGCCCTGTGCCCAGAAGTCACCTGGCTTTAATTTATTTGACTCATCTGTATTCGGAGCAGAAAATTCATCAGACCAGGTAATATTGAATCTTAAAGATATGATCAGTTGATTTTCACAAAGTGAAGTATTCTCAGAAAACTTTGTTGATTGTGTAGAAGGTTTCCAGCATCCTTTGTGTTCACTTACATTGTCACTTGTTTACTAGCTTGTTTACTTTTATAAAATATATCCTTTGGCAGTGCTTTTCTACTGCTAATCTCAGTAAGAGAATTTCTGACCAGGTATGATTTTTTTCTCGCTGGGGCTGGCCCTTGTGCTTTTGGTATAATGGAAAGCAACAGGGCTCAGATTCTCAAAGGTATTTAGGTGCCTAATTCTGATGGGAATGAGGCACTTAAATACCTTTGAGGATCTGGGCCAAGGACCCTTCTGCCACTTCTGGCTCCTGAACAGGGGAAAGAGGGGGTGGTTCCGCTACTCTTCCCTTCCTTCAGCCTTCACGTTGTGTCCCCCTCCCCAGGGTATAGCTCAAGTGCCAGCCTCTGCTTAGGTTTCCAAAGAGGCAGGAGAAGGAAATTGCGTTGATTCTTATCAACTTGAAAAACAGCAGTGAAAACTGGCAGGACTTTGCAGATACAAGCAAACAATGCATTAGTAACACTCAGTTCCAGTTTAGAAGGCTTACTTTGCCACCGTACATTAGGGCTTATTTAAAAAAAAAAAAATTAAAGAAAGCTTAGCTTCTGCAGAAGGCGATATCATTTACATGGGAAAGTTTCCTACTCATGCAGAGCAAATGGATTTTTCAAGCCCTGAATATGAATATGACGTCACCCCAAGTTATCTTTTGGTTGAATTTCTGTTGTGGGATGGCCCTGTTGTGTAGTCCCACTGCCATGTGTAAGCCTGGGGCAAAAGGACATGGATAGAACTCCATGGAGAGCTTAGGCTGTTTAAATTGCACTGGGAGCTGAACCAGCCCCCTGCTGCTCCCAGAAATGGGGAATCACAAATGTAGCATGGAGCCATTTTTGCCTCCCTGTTCCCCATCTTCACACCGCAGCTGCACAGAGCAGCTGAGGATTGATCCCCTCATGTTATCCACTCTATAGAACTTTTCAGAAGCCATATGGAAAGATTAGTAATTAATCGGAACATCTGTATAAAATGGCTTATTAGAGTAGTGAGTGCTTGTGCTCAAATGTCATTCAACAGAAGAATCATAGAATTGTAGGACTGGAAGGGACCTTGAGACCATCTAGTCCAGTCCTCTGCACCCACGGCGTGGAGATCATATTACAGCAACATTTTACTGCAGTAGCTCTTTGCAGTGTACGATATAGCGTCATACCCCAAAGAATAGTCATATGAAGGCTATCCAATAGGGTGACTTTGGATGCCGTCTTTCTGTGAGTTATTGATTACTTCTTTGAATTAAAGATGGAATGAGAACAACATTAGCCCTTTGCGGGAATATGCTGCCGGAATTAGAAACTGGTCAAAAGTTGATTTTATTGTACTGTAGTTTTACTAGTTACCACTGAGGTGGTTGAATCATTTGTATCTTTAAATATTGACTGAAGAGGTAAAACACACTATTTTAATGTCTTTATATGTAACAATTTAGCTAAATTAAAAACTTTAATCATTATGAAATTATGTAAAATTAATCAATGCTTATATCAGTGTTCTAGTTTATGTTGTAGTTTTCTCATCTGTTAAATATAATGGCTACTATGTTTCAGACTGATGAAAGTTATTCTGCAGGAAACGTAAACCCTATTTCCCCACACAAAGATATTGGTAAGCTTTGAAAGTGAAAAGTACTTTTATATACCAGTTTATTCTGTTCATATTAATGTAATTGATCATTTAAACTTGTGGCTCTGTTCAAGAAGAGATCCCTGATTGACAGAAATGTTGTTCAATAATGGTGCAATGGTAAAACTGTGACCCTGTAATTTGTGGCCCATTGTATATATGTGTATTTGAAACAGCACAAAATATGTCCCTGAATATTACATCAGAGAGCCACAAAGACTGGACAACATTTACATGAAAGAGGAGGCAAGAAGATGTAGGAGGAGAGAGGGAGGCGGTGGAGGGGCAGTGAGAAGTCTGGCATTAGATGTACTTGGAACAAACCATGAGATAGAACACCAAGGTGAAAGAAGCAATTCTGAGAGCTTTGTCACTCATTAAAAAACCTAATTTCTGTCCTATTAAATGTGAAACAGCACAGCTAAATGCCTATGCGTTACCCCAAGACTTCCAGTTCATTGTAATTGCACATTGGGTCTGTTAGTAACATTTTGGGCTATCAGTGTAAGAAGGAGTTGTTGTGTATCTTTGGACATCTCTTTCTAAAGTGCAAGTAATGTTTCCATGTTGTTAGTGAAATCCTTGGACCTGACTCTGCTCTTACTTCCTTCTGTCTAAATCAATTTAAAATTGATGTGAATGAGAGGAAAATCAGACCCTCTGGGCCAGGTCCTCAACTGGTGAAAATCAACATTGCTCCAGTGAAATCAAGGGAGCTATTCTGCTTGTACCCTCTTGTTGACAGCCTACCCTCACTGAAGTCAATGGGAGCTTTGTGCCAGGATTTCACCCTCTGTCTCTCTCTAACCTCATAGTGGGAATTATCATCTCATCTCATTTGGAGCACTAGAACTTCACAGGCCAGTCATTATCTGTTAGACTATAGCAAAGCAGGTATATATAATTATATACATATGTGTGATACAAGACTCATCTTTATCACATGTCTGTGGGATTAAACTCCTTTTTAAGAATTTTTTTTTTTTTTTTTGGTATGGGAAAGTGTAATTCCATGTTATGAAATTCAAAACTCTGAGAGTTAAATAGTTCTTTTATCTGTAGCAGTGGTTCTTCTTCAACTGCATGTTCATGTCAATTCCAATCAGGTGTGTGCACGCCATATGCATGACAGCTGGAAGATCTTTTCCTTAGCAGTGTCCATAGGGTCGGCCTGGGTGCCCCCTGGAGTTGTGCCTTCGTGGCACCCCATATAGGGCCCTGCCGCCCCGTCCTTCCCAGTTCCTTCTTACCGCCGGTGACAGCTAGCTGGAACAAACTGTTGCTCTTGCTTTGCCAGCGCATTTGGGCAGTGTCCACTCTTCGTGTTTATAGTTCTTAGTAGTTACTCGTATTAGTTAGTATTAGTAGTAGTTCATAAGTTTCCTTTCGGGGGTTCCCCCCCACCAATGCTCCCCCGGTATAGGGGTATGCCCCGGTCCCGAGGGTTCAAGCTCTGCGAGGACTGTGGAAAATTTATGCCTAAGAGCAACCTACACCCTTCCTGCCTGCGGTGTCTTGGGGAGAGCCACCAGAAGGAGAGGTGCAGAATTTGCAAAGTGTTCTGCTGTAGGACCTAAAGAGACCAGGAGCAAAGGCTCAAGATCCTTATAATGGAGGCGGCACTCTGGTCACAATCCATCCCGGGATCGGCAGAACCCACGCCCAGCACCTCCCCATTGGTGCGCAGTGCTCTGGCACCGATGGTGTGTGAGCCAGTGCCGAGGAACAGCATCGCCACAGCTCTGTCCATAGACAGTCTTCTGTCAGGCTCCGGTCTCAGTCCCTGGTGCCCCAGAAAAAGAAAAGTCCAGAGAGGAGGTTGCTCTCACCTCTCCAAGCCCAGGGAGCCTTCGGCAGGGAAACCCAATTCAGGCCATGTCACCTCAACTCCTCCTCCTCTTAGGGTCTCGTCTACTCTCGCTTCCTCTGGGGTCCAGTAGAGTTCAAACCCTCACCGCTCTCCGGACCGACATGGCGGGCAGCTCCAGCTCCCCTCAACGCCAGAGGCATTCAAGGCGGTTCAGGACCTTATGCGCCTTACAGCGCCGTCCTCCCCGCAGAGGAGAGACAAGTCGCCGGTGACTACCCGGCCCCCGATCCCATCAAGGGGCAAGCCGGCAATGATGGCGCGCCGATTTTCATCTCCAACGCACCTCTCCCTGGCACAGTCTGCCCACATGGGGGAGCTGCACTGGTCCACCAGTTCTTGGCACGGCTCGCCGGCACCATGGAGTACCGCTCCTCCGTGGTCCTCCTTCTTGGAGACCTCGGAGTCGGAATCCTACCACTTTGATAGGACCAGGAACAGAAGGTCCAGGTCCCAGCGTGACCGCCAGCCCTATCCGGCGCCGTGGCCACTGCAGTGGCAACCCTCGACTCAGTGGCCCTTCTGGACACGGTGGGCGTATCATCAGAGCCAGGGACAGAACCAGGGGTCGAGGTCCAGATCCGCATCAGTATCGTCAGCTTCCTTCATCCCTCCGCAGGCACCATCAGCACCACAGGTAGCGGCGCCACAAACGCCCCTCCCTTCGCCTGCGGCGCTGGCACCAACACTACTGACCTCGATACTGACGGCATCAGCAACCTTGGCACCACCAGCATCAGCACCGATGATCTCGGTTCCAGTGGCCCTGGCACCGCAGGCTACGGATGTGGTGGCACAGCAATACCGGGTGCAGCGTGAGCCCCTGGGCACTGAGGGAAGTGAGCAGGGCCCATTGCCAGGATTTTCCTCCTCATCCTCCCCAGATGAGACCGTGGCAGGGACATCGACGGCCCCAGCCTTGGAGGACAGCAGGGTCCTACAATAGCTGCTGCGCCGGGTGGTCCCAGAACCTGGGTATCGAGGAGGAGGTAGAGGATGCCAACCCTATGGTTGATATCCTTGCCCACTCCGGGCACTCTCACATTGCCCTGCCATTAATTAAGACCATTGCTGAGACCACAAAGACCTTGTGCAGATCCCGGCCTATCTGACCCTATGGCCAAGAGAAATGAAATGCGGTACTTTGTCCCCTCAAAGGGATACGAACACTTATTTACACCCCCACCCCCAATTCCCTAGTGGTTGGTGCAGCTAATTAGCACAAGCGCCAGGGCTACCAGGGGCCCTCCCCTAAAAATAGGGATGCTAAAAAACTAGACCTATTTGGGAGGAAGGTCTGATCCAGGGATCCGCAACCTTTGGCAGCGGCCCGCCTGGGTAAACACCCTGGCGGGCCAGGCCAGTTTGTTTACCTGCTGCATCTGCAGGTTCGGCCAATCACGGCTCCCACTGGCCGTGGTTCAGTGCTCCAGGCCAATGGGGACTGCGGGAAGCAGCGGCCAGCACATCCCTCTGCCCACTTCAGCCCTCTTTTATGACAAAACAGATAAAAGACTCCACAGTCTAAAGGACTTAAGGGCCACCCTCAAGTCCTTGGGCCTCCACACTCCCCCCACTCAGAACAGGCACTTCCAGCCACAGCTTCCATTGTGGTTCTACCAACTGCAGAACTGGCAGGACACTTGGAGGAGGAATAGGAGTGGCAGGAAAAGACTGCACCCATCCTCGGGCCAGGGCTCTGGCCATCCCAAGCCACCTTCCGGCCTCAGACTGGCCTTTTGAGGGTGCGGTCAAGGAGGATGCACCAGTACAAGAACTGGATCTACCCCGCCTTACCTTTTTGTCCTGACTGTCCCCTTTCTACCATGCATGGTCCCGTATCACTTTGGACCGCTGGGTGCTCTGCACGGTAGACAGGGGATACTCCATCCAATTCCGTGCCCTCCCACCCTTCCAACCCCCTTCCCCTTTCCTCTTCAGGGACCCCTCTCATCAGCAAATCCTTATAAAGGAAGTGCACTCCTTTTGCTAGAGGCAGTGGAAGAGATTCTTCATGAGCAAAGGGGCAGGGATTTCTATTCCTGGTATTTCCTAATACCGAAAGCCAAAGGTGGGCTCAGGCCCATCTTAGACCTGCGAGAACTCAACAAGTTTGTGAAGAAGCTCAAGTTCCGCATGGTGTCTTTGGCCTCCATCATCCCTTCATTGGATCCAGGAAACTGGTATGCTGCCCTTGACTTGAAGGACGCATACTTTCACATAGCGATAATTCCGCCCCACAGAAAATACCTCAGGTTTGTGGTGAACAACAACCACTATCAGTTCATAGTCTTCCCTTTTGGCCTGTCAGTGGCACCTCGAGTGTTCACCAAGTGCATGGCCGGGTTCCCGCGAAGCGGCAGGTATGGGTTTTCCCGTACCTAGACGACTGTCTGATCAAGGGCTGCTCCAGGTCTCAAGTGGAGGCACAGGTCGACTTCATAAGAATGACATTCGATGAACTGGGCCTCCTTCTGAACAAGGGGAAATCAACACTGTCCCCAGTTCAGAGGATAGAGTTCATAGGAGGCAGTACTGGACTTGACACAAACCAGGGTATACCTCCCAGAAGCAAGGTTTCAGTCCCTGGGCGACATCATACAAGGTCTCAGGCAGTTCCCCTCCACCATAGCAAGGAATTGCCTGAAACTCCTGGGACACATGGTGGTTTGTACCTACGTAGTACAGCATGCCAGACTCAGACTTCGACCTCTTCAGTCGTGCCTAGTGTTAGTGTATTGGCCAGTCCGGGACAGTTTGGACAGGATTGTAACCCTGCCTCAACTCCCTCCTGTGGTGGCTCAACCCACAGGTAGTATGTGCAGGGGTCCCCTTCACCATCCCTCAGCCATCCCTCTCGCTAGTGACAGATGCATCAGACTTGGGCTGGGGGGCACATTTGAGAGACCTCAGAACACAAGGCCTCTAATCTCAGGCGGGTCTCGCTCTACACATCAATGTCAGAGAGTTGAGAGCAGTGCGCCTGGCATGTCAGACTTTCAGAGCCCACCTAGCAGGGAGATGTGTATCAGTGATGACAGACAACACCACGGCGATGTTCTATATCAACAAACTGGGGGGTACATGCTCCTCTCCCCTGTGCCAGGAAGCCTTCATTCTGTGGGACTTCTGTGTAGAACACTTGATACACCTGCAAGCATTGTACCTCCCTGGAGTACAGAATGAGTTGGCGGATCATCTCAGCAAGTTGTTCCACGGCCACGAGTGGTCCCTTTGTCCAGACGTAGTGAACTCAATCTTCCATCAGTGAGGCTTTTCATTTTGTGACCACTTTATAAGAAAAGAGCTCTTTTATGGACCACCTCCCCTTTCAACACCCAATCCCTCTACAGCTTGTCTCAAAATATTTCATTCTGTGGACCATCAGGAAGGGCTCTATAGAACACCATGAAAGCCTCTAATCAATTAGATGCAATTGTCTTGCTAGCCTTCATTGAACGTAGTGTCACAGTAATGGGAGCTCCATTTCTAATACATGAATAAACATGCCATTGTATGCTGATATTCAACAGGATGTTAAAGTACAGTACATTATTTCAGAAATACAGCCTGTTGATTGCAATCGTCTTAAATTAGATGAAATCTTATTTTAACAGACTAATTAAAATATGTATTCCCTGTAGGAAGCTTATTTGGGAAATCAGAAAACGAAGATGCGTTTACATTTTCCTTTCCGTCAGAGTCGTCTTCTCATGAATATGGGGATGGAAAAGATGACTTCAGCTTTCCATTTGCATTTGGACAGGATCAGAGATCATCACATTCTTCCTCTCTGAAAGGTTTTCACTCTTCATCACAAAATACAAAGCCATTTACACTCTTTTAAATACATTTCTTGACTTCCTTTTGTGTATTTTTGCTGCTTAGCCTTGACCCTTGTTTTCAGCAACTTAAGAAAAATTCATAACATTTCACTTCTCTGTCATTTAATGTAAGGTGACATTACTGTACTTGTACAAGAGCATTTAAATATTCTCCACTAATCATACATGCTCTGAGATGTTTTTATTTTTATTTTATCACTTTTAATGATTTAATGTATTGTGTGCCTGAAACCTTTTGATAAGCTCTCCTTTAACTTGCACACGTTAACATAAACAGCAAAAATATCAATAGGCAATAGCATATTCAGTTAATTCAGTACCTTTTACTGAGTATTAAACCTCCATGTTGAATAAATTAAATGTATGATATCAAAAAATGGAGGCTGGTTTTGGTGTCAGTTATAGCAACAGAACACTTGTTGTCAGTGGTATAAATACTGTTTTGTATGGTTTTAGTTAACTCATTTATTGTAAAAAAAAAATTAACCATTTTAC
Organism: Trachemys scripta elegans; assembly: GCF_013100865.1. Taxonomy (NCBI): domain Eukaryota; kingdom Metazoa; phylum Chordata; order Testudines; family Emydidae; genus Trachemys; species Trachemys scripta. The sequence goes on along the minus strand of NC_048301.1, from coordinate 13,829,515 downwards.
TGCAGCATTAAACACTGTTTGAATTTGTTTATTGGGCTAAATACAGCATTCAGAAATCGGCCGATTGTCTCATTTAAAGTAAAAATGTACACATTTTTAAAATAAACTTGTTTGTCAATTATCGTATATGGTTTTGTGAGTGAGTGTTTTAGTCAACTTTGCAAACTGAAGTAATTCTGTAATTAGAGTATTTGGTATTTTGGCCTGAATGCACAAAAGGAGTTAAGTGCCTAAATTCCAGATTTGGGACCACTGTTATGCACAAAATACCCACTTAAACCCAGAGCAATTCACAAACCCAGGGAAGACAGGCATTTGGCCACCTAAGTTGTGTGTGAAGCTTGATGATTATTTAAGTATTTATCCACAGTGGAACAGTCGTTGGGCCAGAAAGAGAGAGAATGACTGTGTAGCCCAGTTGTTAGGGTACAGTTATCCTGCTCCAAACATTCTTTCATTATTTTTCCACAGTGGAACAGTTTCAACAGGAGAGACTGATGCAGTCCCACATCAGAATATTCCATAGCTCAGTTGTTTGAGCACGCTCCTGAGAAGTGGAAGACCCCTGTTCAAATCCTTGCTGCCCCTCTGCCAGAGATGGGGAAACTGAACCTGGGCTATAAATTGAGTAGTAGCACCATCTCATCCAGTGATCATATTTTGAATGAGACCTGGTAGGCAGCCTCTCTGCACACCTATGGGAGTGGGCCCAGCACACAAGATAGGCCAGGGGTAGGCAACCTATGGCACGGGTGCCGAAGGCGGCATGCGAGCTGATTTTCAGTGGCACTCTCACTGCCCAGGTACTGGCCACCGATCTGGGGGACTCTGCATTTTAATTTAATTTTTAATGAAGCTTTTAAAACATTTTAAAAACCTTATTTACTTTACATACAACAACAGTTTAGTTATATATTATAGACTTATGGAAAGACACCTTCTATAAACGTTAAAATGTATTACTGGCACGCGAAACCTTAAATGAGAGTGAATAAATGAAGACTCGGCACACCACTTCTGAAAGGTTGCCGACCCCTGTGATAGGCATTCATCTGCCTGCCTTCCCCCAGTTTGTGGATCACTCTGGAGCTTAGTTGGGAGATTGATATCTGGACACCTAGAGTTAGGCAGCTGTGTGCATGCCCAGAGTCAGTTAGGTGCTGAGGGAATTTTTACCCTGAAAATATAGGCGCCAAGTGAGTTTAGGTGCCTACAGAGTTCGGTGGGAGTTTTGTGGATTGCAGTGGAGCCTAAAACTGGAACTTAGTGCCTAAATACCTTTGTGGATTGGGGCCTAAGGGGTGGAGGCCTGATCTGTCTCAGAACTTTCTTTCTGACCCGCCATTCAACCTGCAGTTATCGGGAACACTTAAGGTAAGGGTGAGGCTTGAGGGAGCTGGAGCCAGGTCATTGTGGGTAGAAAGCCAGAAGTCTCCTAAGTCCAATACTGGCCACATTTAGAAAGCCTTGCAAAATGCACCTATTTGTCTAATTGACTCTTGGTTTCCTCTGTCATCTAGTCTGTCAATGTCATCCTTGTCTCTATCCTTTTAAAGTTGCGTCCCTGGAAGTGGAGGAGAAAGGGTTGGTGTTAGAGTATTAGCTACATACATGGGAATCCCCCTCCCCCCCCAATGTAAGCAATGTACAGTGCTCCCAGACATGGGTATGTCTACACTGCAATTAGACATCCGCTGCTGACCTGTGACAGCTGATTTGGGCTCCCAGGGTTCAGGCTGCGGGGCTGTTTAATTGCGGTGTAGACGTTCCAGCTCGTGCTGCAGACAGATCTGGGACCCTCCCACCCAACAGGATCTTAGAGCCCAGACCCCAGCCCAAGCCTGGGCATCTACACTGCAGTTGAACATCCCCTTAGTCCGAGCCAGCTGGCACAGGCCAGCTGCGACATACCCTATGATGAAAAGCACCATATAAATGCCTGTAATGAATACTATAGGCCAAATTCTCTGCAGGTGTAAATTGGTATAACTCCATTGACTACCATGAAGCTGTGCCAATTTACACCCACCGGGGACCTAACTATATTTCAGTTGTTTTTTAACTGTCAGTCGCTGACTGAGGTTTTACTTTGTGCCCACCAGCATAGAATCTATGCACTGATAAATGCTTTCTCTGTTCTAAAAGAAACATTTAATACAACTAAGCAGCACACATAAGTCCAACTTGTTAGTAAATATCAAGGTATTTAGCTACATTTCTTGTATTTGAATCTATTGAATACAATATGTATATACTATAGAGTAATGTTATCCTGTTACCCACCCGCTGCTGCCAGGAGGAAAACCCTGCATGCCTCTCAGTCATCTTTCTCACAGAAAAATACCCACAGAAATATGTCAGTCTTCTGGTATTTCAACCAGAAATGCCACAAGAATAATTTCCCATGATATTTACTTGGATGAGTTTTTACTGTCCAGAAGAGGCTTCCACTTAGTACAAGGATGTTTGTATCCATCATTTAAAAAAAAAATTAAGATGAGGAGTTAATGGGAAAACCATGCAAAAAAATAACTTTTCCCATCCTCCAGCAATGAGCAACTTGAGTTATTTGTCCACAATAAGCTCCTTAAAACAGGGGAGCCCAAACTTTTCCTCTTGCGCCCCCCTTTACCAGTAATGGAATGTGTCCCCACCTCCCCGAGCCAAGAGTGGAGGGCTGGGAGCCAGGAGTGGAGCTGCAGCCAGGGGGCTGGGGGCCGGTGATCGAGAGTGGGGGCTGGCGGCTGAGCAGCGGCCAAAAGTGGGGTCTGGGAGTCAGGAGCAGAGCTGGGGCTGCATCTGCATCTGGAGACTGGGACCAGGGATGGGGCTGGTACAGAACCGGAAGCAGAGTGGGGCTGGTGGTGCTTCCCTCCCCCTGGGTGTGCCCCACAGTTTAGGGACCACTGCCTTAAAAGGTCTGAAGTTTGTCAAGGGATATCACCTTAAAGTTGGGAATTCATTGTCATTATTTATTTATATAGTGGCAATGTCAAGAGGGTCTGATAAGGGACAAGGGCCCCAGGCACAGGGCCGGCTCCAGCATTTCTGCCGCCCCAAGCAAAAAAAAAAAAAAAAAAAAACCCGCAATCACGATCGCGATCGGCGGCGACAATTGGAAGTTCAGTGGCAGGTCCTTCGCTCCTAGAGGGAGTGAGGGATCTGCCGCCCCCAAATTGCCGCACGTACCGCCCCTCTCCCTTGGCCGCCCCAAGCACCTGCTTGTTAAGCTGGTGCCTAGAGCCGGCCCTGCCCAGGCAATAAAGAAAGATAGTCTCTGCCCCATGGATCTTAGAAACTGTATAAACAAGACACAACATGTGCATAAAGCAAATAAATGACAGGAGGACAAGTTGGATCATAAAGGATGAATTTCAAAGATAAGTGAAGAGAACTGGGAAGTCTCTGTGCTGCAGTCAAGCAGTCTCTTCCTTGTATACAGCATTTACTTTGCTGTAATATTATGGAGCACTGCACAGTGGATACAAAATTAGACGCTCACAAAATTGTTTTCACTCAAAATATAGGTTTCCCAGATAGCAGCCGCAGTTCGCCTTAAGTCATTTCATGATTGACGTTCAAACAATACAAAATGCGTTACATTAATATTCTTCACTACAAAGTTTTTGTGATAATTAAAAAATGCTTAAAAATAAATACAGGAGCGCCTGGATTTTACATCAGAGATAACTTTAGCACTAACACATGAGAACATAGTTTGCTTACTCTCAAATAATAGTGTTAGAATTCACAACTGGTTCATTGCCACATTTATTTTTTAATGACAATGACAAGTCAATATTTTGAGAAAAATTCTCCCCCTGGATTCATGCTGTGGTTCTCTGTCACATAATTATTCACTCATTTCATGTGTGAAATGCCCATCAACGGGAGATCTGCGTTTAGAACAAGTTCAGAGAGTACAAGGGCTACAGCACTGAGATTTAATCCAAAATGGTGATTGGAGAGAATGTTAATTGTTAGTAGTGGTTTTCATTGCCATTATCTGTTGAGAACATTTTAAAATGCAAAAATACGACCTGACACTTTACGATATTAATCAGCTAATTAAAAGTCTGTTTTCAGTTTTAGCTGTTTAAGGCCTGATCCATTACAATCAATGGAAATTCTGCATGTGCATTGCTGGAAAGATCAGTCCCCTAGTAAAGAGAGCTTTTGTTCCAGAACTTCTCTCAAGAGTTTGAACATAAGTAAGACTTAGCTACATGTGAGAAGTAAAGTAGCATTTGAATCGGAATCCTTCCCAGGCATGACCAAGGCTCCACTATCCCTGTCTATCTTGGCCTGCTGTTTGCATGTCCTATAGTTGTTAAGGCGCATACGTTTTCTTTTGCTGAAGTGTTCAATGGAGGAATTCTTTTGGTTGGCACCTTTTGCATGTCCCTCCAGCAGCTCAATGGTATGCCTGTCGTGGCAGAGTCTCTGACTTCATTCTTAACACATCCCAAATTTTTCCATTGTCTTTTCTGGATAACTTTAGAGATAATGGACTATTGACTCTCTGACAAATCTTGGCATTTGCTATAAATTCATTCCATTTCACACTGTGACCAAAGAACCTTTCAATTCCAGCTGGTAAGGGGAGGTGCCGAGTGATTACAGGAATCTCATGGGTCTGATGTGTATATTCTAGTTCACCGAAGTGTGTCCTGTGAGGTCTTGAATACAAGCCTGTGTCTTATGGGAATCAATATTCTTGTGCAATGTATGTACAAATATTATATAAGGAGTTATGAATATATACTGAAAATATGGTCTTAAAGTCTGTAGGAACTGGTGAAAAGCAAAGGTGAACAACCGGTTTTCTATCAGACGAGGCATTTTGTGCATCTATCTGTTTACATGTACATTGAGTATTGGCTCATTCACAGTGCACTTCCTATTACCATTCTGCCCTGAATGCAATTAAAGGCTTGTCAGAAGTTAGGAAAGAATCTAACAGGAAGAGTAAAACAGCAAGTCCAAGGGCTTTATCTGGAGGTGCACATCAGAGGTTTGCTTAGAAGGCATAGAAGACTCCCAGACACCCTTCAATGAGGAAGTAAAAAGGATGGAGTTTTGCTTATGAGAAAGGGGTCAACCAGGCTTGGTTGAAAATGCTGAAAAGAACTTTGGCTAAGATAAAACTTCTTTAGACAGAAGATTTAGCTGTTAGTTGTTTGGTCTCTAGAAAGTTTTATGCTTTTGTTTTAGATGTAACCATTTGTTTCCAATATTCTGACCCACTCTTACTGGAATCTCTGTTCCAAATCTCTGTATTTGATGATAAATTTATTCTTGTTTTCATTATAAATATGTCTAAGTGCTGTGGTGTTAAGCAAAGTGATGGTTTTGCACTGAATCTTACAAGCTGGTGTGTGTTGTTCCTTTGGGGACAGTGGGCCTGGTAATTCAGGTACAGACAATACTACCTAACACTAAGGGCAGGTAGTGGTGAGGTACCCTACAACTGTACCTAGTACTTTTTCTAAGACATTTACTTTCAAAGAGACAAGGCAGGTGAGGTACTATATTTTATTGGACCAACTTCTGTGCGTGAAAGAGACAAGCTTTCGAACTTTCACCCACAGATGTTGGTCCAATAAAAGATATTACTTCACCGCCTTGTCGCTAGTATCTTGGGACCAACTCAGCTACATCAACACTGAAATTTACTTTCAAGGGCATTTTGGGCTAGATTCACAAAGGGGCTTAGGTGCCTAACTGCAACTTTAGGCACCTAAGTCCAACATTTAAGTGGCACTGGCATTCACAAAACCTAGCTAAGCTGCAGCCTGAAGTCCCTACATTTTGGCAGCTGGGTTTGTGCATAGTTGCCTCAGTTCTGCCACCATCCAGTGCATAACCCCCCCATGGCAGAGACTGATTAAGGTTTCCTGGGGCCCTGGGACAGAGCAAGTGGGGAGCCCCTCCCCACCTCTTTCTGCCTCTTCCCCGGGCCCACGCTCGTTCCATCCAGTATCCCCCCATTCCACCCCCTCACTGCAGCCCTGCAACCCCTTTTGCTCCTTTCTGCCACCCCCGCCCCACAGCCCCAAGACTGGAGAAGCTCTGTCCCAAGGCCACCGCCCGGGGTCTCAGCGGGAAGGGAGAGTTCCTCCAGTCCTAGGGATGCAGCAGGGGTTCGGGGCTTCCCCTGCCACCCGCCCAGGGAACCAGAGTTGGGGTGCTGGGGCTTTTCCTGCCTCGCCCACTGGGTGCTTCTGCCAGAGAGCAGGTCCGGTGTGGCAGCTTGTCCTGCTGTCCCGTGGCTTCTGCTGGGGATGGGGTCTGAGGCCATGGGGGAGGAGGGAGGAGGGCTTCTCCCCACCCAGCACTGCTGTGTGGGATTGGAGTGCAGGGGCTTCCCCTGCCCCACCCGCCTGGTAGCCAAGACTTCGGGCTTCTGCTGGTAGATTTTTCCAGAACCCCCCCAGTTGGCCGGTGCCCCAGACATGGGCCCCGTCGGCCCAGGGGCTAATCCACCACTGCCCCAATGCTCAAACTAAGCACTGTCCCACCTATCCTGCTTTTGGGGCCCCATCTGGTGCTGTGAGCCCACTTAAAGCCATTCAACGTACACCAGAGGAGGAGGCAGTGCCCCCCTTCTGGCTTTAGATCACATGTCTAGCTTCAATACCTTTTTCTGCCTGATGTAAAGCACCGATTTGAAGGTGGGTCTCCCACGTCTTCAGTGGGTGCCCCATCCCCTGGGCTATGGGGTATTCTGGCACAAGCCTCTCAATCTCTCCTGTGGAAGCGGTTCCCCTGTGTATAAATACTGAAATATTCATTGGGCCCCATGTGTATGAATGCCTAGGGAATAGTACTCACTTGGGAGGTTGAACACTCAAGTTAAAATCCCTGTCCTACATCAGGCAGGGGAGAACTCAACCCAGGTCTCCCTGTTCCTGGAGCTAGTATTAGCCAGTAGGCTGAAGGGGGCACCACCCCGCCCCCTCATAAAGGGCTGACCTGGTATAGGTGCCTAACTTCAGGAGAGGGCTCACAGCTGTGAACCCAAGTGGTGATAGGTACCTCCCTCCAGCCTTGACTTGGGTGCCTAACTCCCTTTAAGGGGCAGCACTTAGGCCCCAGCCCTCCTCTCAGCATTGGCTAGTGTAGGCTGCTTTCCACACAGTGTGCTAGCTTTTGTGAATCTCATTTTAGGTGCTTAGCTCTCCTCACAGATTGGAGAGGGAAGCTGGGCATGCAGCACTGGGAGTTCCACGAGGTGGCAGGGTGCCTAGGAGTCAGGCGTCGCGCCGCTCGGCGTTGCAATGTCTGTTTGCTTTGTGAATCTAGCCCTTAGATGTTGGGCTGTAACTTTGTCGGATTTCCAGCTTTCGCATCCTTTTGTCAAGATGGAAATGACATTTTGGGGGGAATGACATTTAGCTGCCCCCTTGCTAATTTGGCATCGTTAAAAAACATCTTCTGGGAAATAGTGTAAATACAAAGTTTAGTCGCAGTGACAAAAGAAGCATTGCATCGTAAGAAAACAGTCTTACATACTACAGCATTAATACGCTTAAGCATTTCAAGGAACTAAGCTTTAAATGCTACTTACTGTAACAGCTTGGAATGTGTAGACTTACTGTATTAGAAGGCAGTAATCTCCCTACTACAAGGCTGATTGCATGGGTAGCAAGAGTTGGTTAATCCTTTTCGGTCAATGGCATAAAATGAGGATTAGTTTTTCATTTACTGCAACTGAGTGGGTCATTAGGATCCCAAAGACACTAATGAGCCTGAGCAGGTGATTGGATTCTGCTTTCAAAAGTATGGGCTAGTCTAAGACATAATCATAATTTAAAACATGACGTGTTAGTGACTTTTTTTTCCTGGGGGGGAAAAAAATGAATGAAGGCTTTAACTGTAGAACACAAACTTGGCACATTGACTTCTCCCCTTGGAATTGGAGTTGTTGCCAGATTACTTGCCTTAGAGGCTGAATGGCTCATTTAGAAATATCGCTGTTGCCTTGGTTTTCTGGTTTTCTCTTGATGGCTCTAGAGTTGACACAAGTCACATGCAATCAAGTCTATATTCCTGGTGGACAGGGTCTGTCCTAATATTCTCTGACTCACACCCAGGTTGTTTGCAGCTCAGCAGTTCTGCTTCCAGACACATCACTTTCTGTTCTGATGTTAACATCTTGCTGAGAAATTGCCTCTTGGCACAGTGCTTCTTGAATCCTGTACCTTGCTTGATTTGATGTGAAGATGATGCTCTTTTTAGCACTTGTAACACTTTACCTTTGAAAAGGTAACTTTTTATTTGTCAGCATTACCTTCTTTTCAATAGTCTATTATATTCCTTAGAAAAACATTTATGCCCTGTACTTGTGTTCTTTTCAAATCCACAGATGCTGCTAAAGGATTGTTAAATCAAATGAAAAGATGGACATTTTTTCAGTTAAAGATTTTAAAACTACACAGTATACAACTAATTTAAGCTACAAGTGTCACAGAAGTAGAGCAACATACAATATTTTAGTAGCATAAATTTGGTAACCATAAACATTTTCCAAAAGGAATGTCCACAACCCACAAAATGATCCAACCCCCCCCCAAAAAAACCATTATGTGATACACTATATCCCACAATCCTTTTGGATTTGGGTCATGGGAAGACATGTGTGCCGGGAGCTAGAGATAATCAGGGGCAAGAAGCCTGGGATTGAGATTGCAGAGGGTGCCGGCTGGTGAGGGTTTGGAGATTGCCAGTCCAGGGTTGAGTTTGGGGCTTGGAAGGCTTCTCTTTTCTCCCATGTCTGCTTAGTGCTATAGCAGAACAGCCGGGAGCTAAGCACCGTCTCTGCTTCCTTTTCTTTCCCTCTTGAGACATGAGAATGGCAAATTTTGCTTTCCCCACAAAATGCAGCATGCTGCGATTGACGATGATGATGCCTTGCTACCATGGCCACAGAGCTCTGCTCTCCCAGAAGTTATGGACTCCAGTCAAGCTGGTCAAAATATGTTTTCCTTCAAAATTTTCTCTGACAAACTTTTAAGTGAAATTTTCCATGAAAAAATTTTCCCGGACGTTTCAAACACTTTGAAGCATTCTAGCCATGACCCAATCAGGACAGGTGTATGACCCGCTTCCAAATTGTGCCTCATGGTTCAGAGATACCACTCTATCTGATACATATTTTAGGGCATTTTTGCCTTGAAATGTGATAATCTTGCCCCAAACATTTGGCCCACTCATGCCCCTTCCAGATCTGCGTGCAGAAGGGGCTTGCCACATGCAGTTTTCCTCCATCTTCTCCCCACCCCTCCCACCACACAGCAGAAAGATGGTCTCAGCTGCCTCCACTGAAGTTATGCCCCAGAGATGACATTTTACAGATCAGATGTAAACCTGAGGCCCTGATCAGCTATGGTAATTAAAGATCCCATAGCAATTTTTATTTTATTTCTGTAAATAATAGAGATGATAACCCTGGCTTTCTAGCCAGTTTTGAACCCTAGTAATTACATTCCATCTATCTACATTCTCCCTGTATTTTCAATTAAATATAGTCTTTATTCTGTATGCTTTATCTAAGCTCAAATCCCCTCAAGTCATGAACTAATGTTCATGAAACATAAGGAGAGGCCAAGCAGCACTAGTTTATCCAGTAAACTAGATTTTAAATCACAGATCATGTGGAGAACTTCAGCACTGAACTTCAATGCAAGGGTCCTTTAAACTCAACTTGTCATCAGTTCCAGAGTGCTCAAGAGGCGTTAATTCTGAGGAGTGGGTAGTTGTTTCCTGTAAGTCTCCACTTCACCTTGGACTGTGCCCTTAAGAGATAACAAGATAAGCAGGCTTGATATTAGCACAGGCGATGCAGTCTGATGCCTAAAGATATATTGGATACACATTGAATTTTTAGCCAACTCTACATGATTTAAATAGGTAATGTTAATTTGGCTCCAGCAATTGGTATTTTTGCTTCAAACTCTTTGACTTCTAGGTTGCAAGTTCAAATTTAGCACTGGGCGGTAGTGTCTGAAACATGGTTGTTCGGTCACTGATATGATATGTGCTTAGTGGTCATCTACTTCCAGTGGGCGTCCATATCCCAAAAGTCACCACTGAAATTGGTAGGTAGAGAATAAAGGCCAATGATTTAATGACCATGATGGACTTACTTGCTCAGCTTCCCTAGAAATGGTCCTCCTGGGACAAGGTTCAGGGACATCAATGGGGCACTTGTGGTACTGCTTCTTCTCCTGTATCTGATCTAATCTATCTATCTAAGGTACTTTTATTGCCCTGCTACCATACTATCTACGCATCTTGTATCTTTAATGTATCCTAGAACTGAGGCACAGAGAGATTAAGGGCGGAATTCACAAAGATATCTAGGTGCCTAACTCCCATTGATGTCAGTGGGAGTTAGGCACCTACGTACTTTTGTGAATCACACCCTGAGTGACTTGCCCAAGGACAGGAAGTCTGCGGCAATGCAGGGACTTGAACCACTTGACCCTCCTTCTGCTCCATGGATAGGTGGAGAACATCACTCTTCCTGACAGCTAATTTGGTAAATTTCACAAGCACTAAATACAGATAAAAATCCTTAAAAATTAACCATTGGCCTGGTAAAAAGGGGCCATTAAAGCGCTCTTAACTGGGTAGCCAGGAATACAGTAGCATGGGGGAAACCTCAACTGGAGTAGAGCACCACCACTTCTCTCAGCCTCCTGGTTTAAGGGACAGGTTAGGGCTGTTCCAGGGTGCCGCACTGCTGCATTCTGGCAATCTCCAGCTTGTGTAATGGCCCCTGAAGTGGCTCTAGCTTGTGCTAGGGGGCTGAACTGTCCCTTAACAATCCCAGGGACTGGGGGAGTGCAAAGGTAAGGATGCAACATTCTGTGTCTCTCCTCCCACATCCGGTGCTGTGTCACACACACACACCTGGAATCAAAGATTGGTCCCACGATCTTAACATACTATACTTAATTTCATTGTGACAATCTCATTGTGAATAGGCAGAAGGCAGAAGTGAGCTTTATTGATCCTCATGCCTTTTTGCTGAACGTTAATCGTGTTTTCCCGTATGGAACAGTACTGTAGAATGTAATGGGGACTAGGAGCCTCTCTGTGTAGAATGATTAAACTAGGCTGTAGAATTCTGTAGCAATCATACAATTCTCAGTTAAATTATAATGGCTTGTTTACTAATACTGTACAATAGATCTCATTCCCTCTCAAATTCCACAGAATAGCTTTTGGCTCCATTCCTACTAAATTCTATAGGATTTCTCCAAAGGCATGAGAATAGATATAAATGTGTATATGCTGTTTTTCAATAAAATGGTCTATGTTTTATTCCAGGGGTTGAACAAGTGGGGCTGTTAACTCTCACCATATACCATCATAATACAGTGGGGGGTTGTCAGCAGGTCAATAAAAGGTTAGCTGCAATTCCTAGCTGCAGCTAGGGCCTGGTCTACACTGGGGGGGGGAGAAATCGATCTAAGTTAAACAACTTCAGCTACGTGAATAACATAGCTGAAGTCGAAGTACTTAGATCTTCTTACCGTGGTGTCTTCTCTGCAGTAAGTCGACTGCTGCCGCTCCCCCGTTGACTCTGCCTGCACCTCTTGCCGAGCTGGAGTACAAGGGTCGAGGGGAGAGTGCTCAGGGATCGATTTATTGCATCTAGACTAGACGTGATAAATCGATCCCCGCTGGATCGATCACTGCCCGACAATCCGGCCAGTAGTTAAGACATAGCACTATGAGCAGTGGGTAGGATGACTGGGTGCTAGGCCAGTTCCCCATGTAGAACAGCCTCAGGGCTGCTCTAAATTATGCCGTATGCCCATGGCCCCAGCCAAGGATTGCTGGAGTGGAGGGAAGGCCTGGCTATGCCCCCTTTCTCTTGACCGCACCCTGATGCTGGTTGCAGAAAGAGGATGGCATAGAGGGTCTATATCGGGGACATCCTTCTATGGCCAGACTGGATTTAGGACCACCTTATGTTGCTGCATGATGCAAATGATAGGCCAAGGACCAAGTCTTTCTCGATGTATAATTTACAGTTTCCAAAAAAACATAAGCCTGGCAGCTCTACGATTCACATTGTGCGTTTTTAACAACTAGCTCACATATCATAATGTCAACATAGAACACTTCACATCTTACAAAAAGACAGAGAGAAATTCTAAAGGGTATTGTATTTCCATTCCTTTTGTTGAGCCTTACCTAAGATGACACTATTGGAATAAAGTAGATTGTCAAAGGCTGGGCAGAGTGCTTGGATCATTTGCAAGTATTGGCATAAAGTAAAATAATGATTTGGATTTCTGTTTTCTGTCTTTTGTTGCTTACATTGTCAGGTACAGGGATGCTTTTGACAAGGAAGTGCTGCGGGCTTAGTGATTTCTTCCAAGGCTTCAAAAATAGTTACGTTATCTCTTGCTGTTATCATATCAGGAGTGACAGTTGATGGGCAGTGCTTTTACATTGTCTTTGTAAATTATAAAGTGAAGTTAGGATCAGTGTATATATTTCTCCTTACTTATAAGGTTAATTTCATTGAATCAGTTGTCATCTGTTTATAATGCAGTATTGCTAGTTATCTTGGTATCTCATGTGCATGCAAAGCAATTTTAAAACAAGATTTTTATTTCATTAGTACAGTAGGAAAGATGATAGTACTTAGCACATACTCTTCGTCCTCTAAGCATTTTACAAATAACTATTAATCCTCAAATCTCTGTGAGGTAGGGAATTATTTCCCTTTCACAAAAGAGGAAACTGAGGCAGAAAGATGAGGGCCAAACTTTTAAAATGGGTGCCTAAAGTTAGGCATTTAAATCCATACTTCGGTGCCTAATGAAGAAACCTGATTTTCACTGGTGTGCAGTATCCACGATTCCCAGTGATTTTTGAAAAACAAGGGAATTTATTTAGGTTGGATAGGGGACTAATTTTAGATACCCAAGTTTGAAAGTGGTAGCTTCAATGACTTGCCCACGTCTACAAAGAGATCATTAGTGCTGTATTTAACTATGGTCATCTTATGCCACCTGACAAGTGGGAGATGGTGTCGTATCATTTGTTTCCAGACCTACCAACTCTCACAAGCTAAAATAACGTCCAAGAAAAAAACTCTGGTAGCTTTGGGAGGTTGTTTCAGTGATTCAGTAGGTGGCACTTCCCCCTGCAGAGTTAGCACTGGACTAAAGGCAGAGTGGTACAGGATGGGTACTGTGTTGCTACAGGTGCTGTCTTTCAGATGAAGTGAAAAACTGAGGTCCAGGTTGATCACTTGTGATTATTAAAGATCTGGTGACATTTTCCCCAAGAGCAGTGATGTTTACCCCAGTATCCCAGCCAAATTTCTATTTGAGTAATTACCATTTGGATCTATTTATATCAGGGTTTTGGCCTGTGTATGGCATAGGGACTGGTCTGCTAAGATGTTTAGCTGATCTAGGAATGACTGCTAAATATGGAACAAATATCTGATCTTTTATTTCATTTATTTGTTCCACTTTATAATGAAGTGACTAATTATATAGTAGTTACCTGGCAATTACACTCTAATTACACTATAGCAGTAATTACCACTAATCCTTATAACTGGAGGTTCTTACATGATTGAAAGTTACACTGTATATACAATTTGATTAATATGCCATTGTATTAATTTAGGTGGAATAAAAGGGTCCCAAGGAGTCAAAGGTGTGAACATGACCCTGAAACTGTCCATTTTAAACAAGGTTCTGGGTTTGGTATACAGAGACTTCAGCCATCTTAGTACCATAGCAAACACAGCTTTACAAATATTTTAACCTTTTTTAAAGACACAGAAAAGAAGAGGGGGTGGTTAAAGTAAAGTATTAACAAAGGCTTTCAACCATATCCCATGTTTCCTTTCCTTTTAGCTGGAGGAAGTCTTTAGAAAGAAACCCTCCTTAGCTGACAGTCTCTTAGATCAGGGGTTCTCAACCTTTTTTTCCTCTAAGGGCCCCCCCTCCGCCAACATGCTATAAAAACTCCACAGCCCATCTGTGCCACAACAACCGTTTTTCTGCATATTAAAGGCAGGGCCAGCGTTAGGGCGTAGCAAGCAGGGGCCTGGGGCCCCACGCCAGAGGGGGCCCCGCAAAGCTGCTCAGGCTTCAACTTCAGCCCCATGTGGTGGGGCTCAGAGCCTGGGCTTCGGCTGTCTGTCCTGGACCCCAGTGAGTCTAATGCTGGCCCTGTTTGGCGGAGCCCCTAAAACCTCCTCCAGCCCCCCTTGGGCCCCATGCCCCTTGTGGAGAACCACTGTCTTAGCTGGTATTAAAGATGGTAATAACTGTCCGTTTGGGGAAGAAAGAAGAAGTTAGGGCTGGAGTTGTTTTTAAAGTTGGATCCTGCTCCCTTTAGACCAAACAAAACAAAACACACACAAAAGAGAGAAACTGCAGCTTCTGTCTCTGATGTTGATTCTGACTTGCAGCCTTTCTGATGGAAAAACATAGGCACAGCACACGATCTGATCAGCCACTCCAAGACCCCGCAAACTTGTACCAGCATCGGGCTGTTTAGGACATTGCTTATAGCAGCCCCTTTCTTGACACAGGCTTACAGCACCATTGCAAAATACACAGTCTTGCCTGGCTGAGTCAGACTCTTATTGGACAGAAGGCAAAAAGGGGAGGGAGAGGAAAGAGACCAAACAAGGCAGGGAAGGAAAAGGACACACAGAGAGAGTGTGTACGTGTGTGTGTGAGAGAGAGACAAAGTCTCACATCCCAAGGGGTGTTTGGGATATAGCTGGAGCCAGAAGAGGTGGAGGTGGCGATGGCATCTGGGTCCCACTCTCTGGTCTGGCCTGACCAGGACAGGTCTCAGGATTAGGACTGTAAATGACTTGGCTGCTCCCATGTTCCTTCTCATAGCTGGGATGCTTCTGCACTGGCCTGCCCTTTATTCTCTCTCTTCCAGGCCATTTTACGGCAACCCACACGCTAGCTCAGCCAATCACCACCCTTATTGGGCTCTGGATTTAGTCAGACAACTAACTCAAAAGTCCCACAGACCTGTCCCCAAGGCCTGGGTCTTACCTCAGAGCCTGGATAAGCAAAAAGGTTCCTTCAGAGGGTCCTTTTTTAAATGAGTTCTCAGGAGGTGACCTGCCCTAGGGTTGAGTTTGCTGCTGTCCTGCTTCCAGCTGACTCTGCTGTAGCCTTCCCGAAGTCAGCCCTCAAACAACTGTTTCAGCTCTCTTATAAGGACCAGCAGCTTGAGGTTCCCTCCCCATAGCAAGTGTCTCTGGTTGGCTCATTAAGCCTGCTCCTGGCTTCCAGACTCCTGCAGGCAACTGCCTCATGGCCTCTCACTCTTTGCTCTTTCACCAGGACAAAGAAGGTCCAGCATCTTAGGAGATGGTGAGGTGGCAGCCTGATACAGCTCACTCTTTTCCCTTTCAGTCAGCCAGGGTTGTGGTAGCTTCTGTTTGTTCATCCATATTTTCCCCCAATGTCTCTTTAAAAAAAAAGAGCCCTAAAAGGGAATGTTGGGGGTGAATAACCCAGCTCCTCATTATTTTGTCCATCAGTTAAGCCTAGTACCCAACACACCAATTTTGGTTCATTGATTTCTGGTCTCATGTTGTTCTTGTTTATCAGGCATGGTCTCAACACCGTCTTGAATTATGTCCGTGCTCCTTTTTATTTGGACTAATTCAGTCTGCCTCTTTTTTGCACCTTTTTCCCATTAACATGTCTTGCTATAGGTTAGTGCAGGGGTCGGCAACCTTTCAGAAGTGATGTGCCGAGTCTTCATTTATTCACTCTAATTTTAGGCTTCGCGTGCCAGTAATACACTTTAACGTTTTTAGAAGGTCTCTTTCTATAAGTCTATAATATATAACTAAACTATTGTTGTATGTAAAGTAAATACGGTTTTTAAAATGTTTAAGAAGCTTCATTTAGAATTAAATTAAAATGCAGAGCCCCCTGGACTGGTGGCCAGGACCTGGGCAGTGTGAGTGCCACTGAAAATCAGCTCGCATGCCACCTTCAGCACGCGTGCCATAGGTTGCCTACCCCTGGGTTATTGTGATATAAACTTTCACTCACATCTTACAGTTGGGCTCTTAGGGCAAATTTGTTGGCCCAATTATAAAAAAAAACCCTAATACCTTGGTTTAAAAAAGAGTATTAAATAGGAAACCAAAGGTCAAGAATTAAAATCAGATGATTAACTTTCCATTTACATGGATTAGTGGTAAGTTAGCTATTAAAAAGTATAACCACGGTATGGTGACATTGTAATTACAGCGTAACCACACAGTATCATAAAGTGTAACTGATTTATCATTGGTTATTGTCAAAGTAAACCATTATACACATCTTGAAGATTGGGTTGAGGTTTCTGGGACACCAGAATGTTGGTCTGAAGCTTGTTTTTATGACACCGGACTTGGGGAGTTAATTTGCCCTTTCTTTTCTTTTTAAGTGGCAAAAGAAATCTGCCACTGAGTGTGTTTTGAATGATTATCCAGCGGAACTGTAGGAATTATTATCATCTATGTTACACTAATGCCTAGAGACCCCAACTGGTTTTGGACCCGCATTGTGCTGGGCACCGTAAGATTTAGTCCCTGCCCTGAAGACTTTACAATCTAAATAGACAAGGCGGACAAAGGATGGGCTTGATCACACAAGGTGCTTGGCGCTTTCCAGAGATGCTAAGCACCCTGAACTTCCAATGAGCATTGAGGGCCCTGGAGACATCTCAAAAACATTCATCATTTTGCTGGATCAAACCCAGTGGGCTAACTGAAAAACTGTATAAATAAGTGATTTCTCTGCTAGCTGCCCAACAGTTGCAGTGAAAAATGCCACGACTTAAATATTTGCAATTCCCAAATCATGCAAAATAAAATCCAGAAACTAAGAAAACCAAGATCCACGCCTCCTTTCCTTAGAATACCTGGGAAGTACATTGTGCATCAAATTCAGATTGGCCTATTTTCACTAAACCGATGCTACTGAATGACAAATAATGCGTTAAGCAGAGTTGTCATCAAGAACTAAGCTGGGAGAAATTTATAAAACTTGAAGAACAGCAGCTTTTAAAGTGTTGAATGTCCGTTCAAGTGTATGTCAGTCCTGGAAGATGGTGAAAAAACAAATCTGATGAGGGAAGGAGAGATCAGTGGCGAGAAGGAAATGTGATTTGAGGGATTGAAATAAACTTTAATATCGGCTAACCATAAATCATGACACCGCGATGGCACGCTGCTCCTTGTCATGTACAGAGCTGGTTACCAATAAGATCAAACCCTGCCTATATACGCTGGTGATGGGTGCTTTCCAGATAGAATTAGGTAGATTCACAGCATAGTGGAACGTGCCCCGTATTAAAAATGTCCCATTGTATCACAATGGTGCAACACAGTAGGCCATATCCTTGACTGGTGCAAATCAGCATGGCACCATGTAAGTCAATGGAACTATGCCTGCTTACAGAGGACCTGGTCCTATTTTTATGTGGTAAAAACCACCTGCAGTAGGGTTACTTGTATTGTTGTTGGTAGAGTCAGACAAACCGCTTCTAGCAGCTGTTGCGGGATGTGAAAAGAAGGCTGTCCATGTGGCTGCACTAATCTTATCTGAGAGATCTTGCGTTTGGTAGGAGTTCTTACAGATTGTCACTGGCAGGTCATTTAAGGCCTGGTGTTGTATTATTGAAGCCAGTGGACTTCAATGGATGTAGGATCAAGCCTTTAATCTTTAGCAACAATATAATAATTGATGAGAACAATCACTGTGCACAACACATGACAACCCTCCCCTCACTTCTCCTGCCCCCACCCCTGCAAACTAAACAAAAACCACAAGGCTGGATTCTGCCCTCACTCGCTCGCCATGCAATCCCGCCGAAATCAGTGAGGTTGAGTGAGGTCTACCTACGGGTAGTGTTTGACCTACAGTTTAGCTCAGTGGTTCTCAACCTCTTCCACGCCTTGACCCAATGCCACAACTGAAAATACTTTTGAGCAATGCCCCCATCCCTTCCCATCTAGACATAAAACAAGGGACAGTGGCTGTGACAGCCTGACACCTGTTTGTGACTCCCAGTTTGGGAGCCCCTCTCTAGACCAGGCTCAGTCCATCAGTTATATAATGTGCCATGAGGTATGGAGCAGAGGAGTGTGGGCTTTATGTGGAGATTTGTACACTGACTGCCTTGGAAGGCTAGCTATATGCCTAATGAATGGAACTATTGTAGTTAGGCAAGGAGTCCAGCCCTTTGACTGCTTTTCCTGCTCACTGTCAGTAGCTAGATACAATTGCTTGCCACCACTAAAGCAACTTAGATGGGGAATAATTAAGGAATGACTAAAATTCAGCTCCTCAACTAGCACAGGTGTTAGTTGTATAGTATTTATTTAGCTTCTGTTTTGCTTATGATGTGATTCGAGCATATGAATTACTACACTACATTGCTCGGGAATGCCAGGGCTTTTAGTCAGTTCTGCATTTTTGACCTGAGCATGCCAAGGCTCTCTCTCTTTGCTTGTGAAATAGACTGCATTCAAGCTTGGTGCCACTCCAGTTTGACAAGCCGTGTGGAATGTGACTGCTCTATTAATGCTGATCTCCACATCACAGGAGTTTGCAGACTAAAAGAGTAGTACTGGTATTTTGACGTCTCCCAATATCTACTGTTAAGGATTTAAGGACATTCAGAGCATCAGATATCAGAGATAAGCATGTAAGTTTGTTTTGTTTTTTCCACTGCTAGTCTCCTCAATCCCGATCTGCATGGATGCAGAAGTCACATTGAAGTTTATCTCCTTGTCTGTCCTCTGGTGACAAACAACTCCTCAAGCACTGTAACTGTTTTAACATGGAGTCACAGACAGTCCTCCTGGGCACTCCAGTCTATCTTGCCACCCAGGCAAGCCTACCTTTGTGATAGATGGTCCCTTACACCAAAAATCACAACAGTGTTCAGGCTTGGGGATCCCATGCTTATGCTTAGAAATATTGCACTCTCCAAATTCCAAGCAGCACAGTGATGCCAATTTCTTCTTGACAGGGATTTTTATTCCCTTCCCCTAGAGTTCAAGCTGTGATGGGACAAGCCCCTTCTTCCTGGGTGGTGAGGAAAAACAAAGTCTTTTGTCCACTGATATTCCACAATGGTTTAACATGTGTCTATAGGCCTTTTTTTGTTGGGCAGGAGATGCCATCTCTTGTGATAAACTGCTATTTCACACTTGGTAGTGCTAATCTCCTGACTGGGGGGTGGGGGGGGAGGGGTAGTGTTCCAGTTTCACAGCAAACACTTTTATAGTTACAGGTACTCGAAACAATCACTCTGCAGCTGACCTCTCAGTCATCATTCTCAAAGGAAACCTGCCCAACACCCTCAAAAGATGAGCCTGGGAGCATAAATTCATAACTTTGCTAGACACTAAAAATCATGGAGTAAATAGAGACCCTGGATTGATGGCTTATTACAACAATCTCTAACCTACTAACAACTCCCCCCACACCAGCTGCCTTTCCCCCCCTCCCTTTCTTTCCTCTTTATGACTGGAGGGGCCACTTCACTTTTTCCACATCAGTGTCCTGGTGCCAGTGCACAGATTACAAGATCCTGCTGAACAAATGGAAGCGCTGTGGGGCCCTCTTTTTTATTTTTATTTATTTTATTGCACAGTGCTGAGCACACTGCTGGCATTAAACAAATACAGAATAGTTTATGTTGTCTCAGTTGTTTGAAGATAGGGCCCGAACCAGATCACACTGAATTCAGTGTCAAAGTTCTGAACGAGTTCTCTGGGAGGAGGAATAATTCCCTTAATTAAGTTTGTCCTGTACAGATCTGGGTTCATTTCCCAGCGCTGTCCCAGACTTCCTGTCTGCCCATGGGCAAGCCATTGGCTTGTCTACACCACACAGCGTTTAAAGACAAGGCTGTGTCGACACAGCCTTGTCACTAAAAGTCAGTGTGTGTAAATGCTTTGTCGGTACTTTATCGGCACTTTTGACGACAAATACTTCCAGCCCTGCGAGCGGCATTAGCTTTGTTGGCAGGAGAGCGCTCCTTAAAAAAGGAGCCACATGCATCAGCAAAACTTTTGTCTTTCGCAGTGGGACTTTAAGTACCCAAGAAAGAAAAAAGTTTTGACTACAACTTTGCAGTGTAGACATACCCTTAATATTTCGGTACCTCAGCTTCGCACTGGGAAAAATAAAGGTACACAAATAATAACAAACAACTTGTTTTCTCACCCCTTTTGTCTTGTCTGCTTAGGTTGTAAGCTCTACTGGGCAGGGACAGTCTCTTGCTATGAGCATGTATGGTGCCTACAAGAACAGGGCCCCAATCTTTGCTGGAGACTCTAGATAATATCACAGTAAAGTTAATAAATAATAAACAAGCCTCTTCTGAATTGATGTCAAGCAATTAGCATCACTCACATCAGGGATCCAGGTCTCTTTAAAAAAAAAAAAAAACCCACAACTCTCTACTGACATGATCCAGCTTGTCTCACTGACCTTGTCTTTCTCTTCTCTTCCTGCTCTCTCCCTTTATCTGGCAGCATCCTCTTCCCTGGCCCATTGCAGAGTGTGGACGTTTACTGTGCAAGAGCCCTCTCCACAGGAGCTCCTACCCTCAGGAACGGCCTTTGTGTACGTCTCTGCCCCTTAGACCTCCATCTGCTTTTTGAATCCCATCTGAAAGCACGTCCTTTCCTCGTTCCTTATGCCGGCCGAACTGAGCTCCCTCTCCACTCATTGTTCATTTTGCCTTTGCGATGGTCTCCTCTAACCCTGTAATGCAGCATGAGATACAGTTTGTAAGAAACGTGTGGAAACTTGGAGCAGCATGAAGGCTGCTCTTAAAAAACAAACAGACAAACAACCCTCCAAAACCCCCAAGGCCAACTGGAACTACTCCCAGGTGCTGACCTCCTGGTGGAGAGAGCTGGAGCACAGGCTGCTGTGGCCACACTCACTCCCAGCTTTCCCCACCGTGCCAGGAGGTGGTGTAGGAGCAACTCTCTCCTGCTGGGGCACCGTGGACATCTTCCAGGCCTTTAACATTAAGACACATTTTTATTTATTCATGGCGACTAATGCTTCCTATTGTACCTGTCAGACAACTGGGCTGAGGACAGAAGCATTTATAAGGATGTCATTCTCACATGAACTTGTTAATGGAGACATACCTTTGAAAAGCAATTGAAGAATACATGATCGTGGGGTTAAGACCCTGCCATTAGAAGCAGAAGATCTGAGTTCAGCACTTAGCTCTGCCCCAGACTATGTGTGGGGCTTTGTACAAGTCATTTATACATTTCTCTGCCTCCAATTCCCCACCTTTAAAATGGGGATGAGGACACTTCCCCTACCTTGTCAGGGTGTTGTGGGGATACATCATTAGTATCTGAAGCCTTACAAACACTCACCAAGATGTCTATACAGCCCTACAATAATAAAGACAGTACAGCATTGTTCAGATACTCAAATGGAAGCCAGTTCCTAAAGTATGATGATAAAGATTAAACATTCACTCACTTTAAAGCTTTAATTACGAGCACATTTTCACTGCAAGAGGCCCACCCAGTCTTGCTCACCACAGTCAATGGAATGTTAGAATCATAGAGTATCAGGGTTGGAAGGGACCTCAGGAGGTCATCTAGTCCAACCCCCTGCTCAAAGCAGGACCAATTCCCAACTAAATCATCCCAGCCAGGGCTTTGTCAAGCCTGACCTTAAAAACCTCTAAGGAAGGAGATTCCACCACCTCCCGAGGTAACCCATTCCAGTGCTTTACCACCCTCTTGGTGAAAAAGTTTTTCCTAATATCCAACCTAAACCTCCCCCGCTGCAACTTGAGACCATTGCTCCTTGTTCTGTCATCTGGTACCACTGAGAACAGTCTAGCTCCATCCTCTTTGGAACCCCCTTTCAGGTAGTTGAAAGCAGCTATCAAATCCCCCCTCATTGTTCTTTTCTGGAGACTAAACAATCCCAGTTCCCTCAGCCTCTCCTCATAAGTCATGTGCTCCCAGCCCCCTAATCATTTTTGTTGTTTAGTTACAGTTACAAAAAGCCCAGCACTGTCCTCAACCAGCACAGCTGAATTCATGCTGAAACAGCCTATCCCTTTCCATTCCTCTTACTCCTGTAGGGCAGTGCGTGAATCTTTGAGAAGTCAGAGTGAAATGACTTAGGACCGCAGTCAGACTCCCAGCACAATGGGCCTGATTCCCATTGACTCTAAGGCCCCTCTGTGCTGCCAGAGTGGTGTAAGCGGGTGTGATGGGTCTGGCACTGCAGCGCCCCTTTGGGGCAGGGGAGGGTGGGGTGCCAGGGACTCGCCTCTCAAGTTTCCTGTCCTGCCTTCTTTAAGAGCATCCCAACATGGCCCAATGGCCAGAGTCCATATACCTTGCCCCCAAGTGTCAGGGCAGTTTGGCCCAATGGCCAGAATCTATCTTTCCCCCTCTCAGGGGGGGAACTGTCGTTTAATGGTCGGAGGAGTAGGGGGACTCAGTCCCACCCTCTCCACCAGGTCCCGACCCAGGGCTCTCCTAGTGGCGGGGTTCCCCTTGCTGTTGGCTCGGCGGGGATCTGCCCGCAACACGCCGAGCATCAGTGCTGCTTTAACGCGGCTTGTCCCTAAAGTTCCCCTGGGTCACTTCCTACCCTCTACATCGTATTCTCCACTCCGGAGGCTGGGGGGGTTTCCGGTCCATTTCCCTCTGTCATGTCCTCCGTCTGGGACGCAGGCTACATGCCGGCTGGGCTGGCTCCTGGAGCGTTGGCTGTCCCTCTTTGGGAGCTGGATATGTGCATCCTTCTCCTCCAGCGGTCAGCCCCGACTGAGCAGTTTTGCAGGTTTTTATACCTAGTCTCTAGTTGGAGCATGCCCAGCAGGGCTTCCGGGGCGGGGCTTCCTCTGCCAGGAAGGAAGGGTTAACCCCTGCGGCGCCAGTGCGGGGCCACTCTGCCCCGTCACAGTGGGTCTTGTGTAACTGAGAATTCAGGCCAGTATAGGCAGCCAAATCCCATTTGCCCAACCTTGTGGAAGCTAAGCAATTCCTTTATAAAAGAGATTGTATTTCAAACATCAGCATCTGGCATTATGCTGTAGCTTTAGATTTTTAGTTATTTAGATTTTTGAAGTGGTCTGATAATACTAGCATTGGAGAGTCTTTCTGCTATTTTCATACTGTATTTGAGATTTTCAAAAATGCTGCGCACCCAGAGTTCAAACTGGAAGATACTAAACACATCTGAAAATCAGACCCAGATTTCTGCGGCAACTAAGTTTAGCATGTCAGAGTTGGAGTTACTTTTCCTGTTCTGTATCATACTAATAAAGCAACAGACGTTTGATTGATAATGATCACTTCTTAGAATGTGAAAAGCTAACAGTTGACCTTTCTTTAGCAAACTGTTTACCTCTTAAATGTACACAATAAACCAGATTTTGCTCTACTTTCATTATGCTTACTGAGTATGCACATGACATAATTTAAACAAGCTTATCTTACTCAGGGGAAAAACATTCCTACTACAGTTTAGGTAAAACAAGCAATTATTCTGTTACTAAGTGTAATTACTGCCTAATGATTTGCTTTGATTAATAGGACAATCAACATCTGCTCCTACTAATAGGGATTAGTAAACCCAAGCTTCTTCTTACATCGGAAGGTATGTTTTTTCCACTATAAAGATTTATTTTATTCAGACTCCTCTCCAAACAGAAAAAAATCTTTGTGCTGTCTTCTCTAAGAAATATAATAAAGAGAGGATACTATATCTTTCAAACAATACTTCCTAGAAATCTTTACATGCTCCTCCATTCAAAAATATATATTTTCACGAAGCAAAGCAATACCTTAATTTTCAACTGTCATTAATTAAAACAGTTACCTATAGCAGTCAGGAGCAGGAACTATAGCAGATCAAATTAAAATTACTGACGTACAATTTTAAATTGTTTATATTTTTAATAGAAGGGTTAGAAGAAAGAACTATATTGGAATTGACATTTGATATGACTTTACTACTAATTATTATTAGATACTTTTTCTACCTACTTAGGAAATGAAGGAATGGAATTTCTAGAAATATTTGACATTTTTCGAAAGCTCCTTTTTAGTTTCTATTTTCTTCCTGTGCTACTTTGAAGAATAACAAAATACAAGTCTACAAGGCTAATCATTGTTCACTGCCACTCATCTTCTATTGATCCTAAAGACTCTCAGATGGAGGGTAGTTAGATTCGAGTGCTAATCCAATAGGATAACAGACATCCCCATATGGTTAGTCACCAGCTTTGCCATAAGCCAATCAATAATCACTTTGATGAAGAAAAATAAGATTTTTTTGTGTGTGTGTGCGGAAGGTTAGTGGCCGATCACTAGGACTCTGACAGCGACAATCAAAGTACTGGGCAATACCTAGATGTTATTTGTTGGACTTTTCAGTTTCTGCTGTGTCCACACAAACACTGTTCATACAATTTCTTGTGAAAAGACTTCTGACTGCCCAGGAGATTTTACAGATACAAGAAGTGAGTTAGCTTGGGCCACACAGAGTCTAGCATCTTGCTTTTAAAGAAAGGGACTGAATACTTCATATAATCAGAATTGCTTAAATATTTATATGTTAAAACAGGGAAGTGTCCCTTAGGAATCTGCATAACCATAAGCCATTGAACCCAGAAAGTTTGAGATTTATTTTTTAACCTCTAGAAGATGGATGCTGCAACAATGAAGAGCTAACGCACAGTAAAGTATTCATAAAGCTCACAGATTTTTCACCTGCAGATCTGACATCCAAATGTACCATTTGAGCTGGGTCAAAACACCAAAGAGAGTCCAGGAACACGCACATTTTTAAATACATTTGCTCTCGACATGCTAATGTCCCTTTACATTTGCATTCTGTGAGCGTTCATTTGATTTCCGTTTTGCCGCCTTGAACGTTCACAGAAAGTGAACTTCAAAGTTGCATGTGCAAGTCCTGTATTCACAGAAAATGTACTTCAGAGTCTCCTGCATGAGAATTCATGCTGGAAATGTTTATGTTCGCATCCAGTAAAAGGAACAGGAACAGAGATTGTCTCACCAATCACAGCTGACCAGCACCTCTCCAGGAGCAAAGACTGAATATCTACAGAGAACTGTCCAGGATTAGGCCCTACATAAATAAAAATAAAATTAGTAAGGTAAATAATTTCAAATACTTAACAAAGTCAAGGAACTCAATCTGCTTGTCCACATTCAGGCAGCAGAAAAAGTGGCTGAATTAACTGGTTGGATACATTACCTGTTACAAATTATTTGCTCAGCTTTTTATGCCATTGTTCCTTGTAGGTCTACATGTGTGTTTAGACAGGCTGTCCTCTTTCATAAATCTGTGTCAGTCACGGGCTTAGGATCTTCCAATTACTTCCATACCCTTTTCCTTTTAGAATGTGGTTTAAGCAGCACAATTTCCCCTACTCCCAGTCACAAAGCTACAGTACTGGTGTTATTTCTGCATTTGAGAGTTGGAGCTGCCAGGTTATGCGGTCTCTGTGCAGGCATTTTATTAATATGTTAGATTTTCAAAGCAGGGCAGGTGATTTAGCCACATATCAAAGGCACATCTTAGCCTGCCACATGCTGATAGATATGTAGCTAAAACCTCTGCACTGCTTTGAACACCTTAACCTGCATAATTATTATTATTATTTATGTGTATTGTGGTAACGCCTAGGAGTCCCAATCATGGCTTAGGACTCCATTGTGCTAGGGGCTATACAAACTAAAAGAACAAAAAAGACTGCCCCTGCCCCAAAGAGCTCGTACATGTTTGCTAAGTTACAAGTCTCATTCACACAAGAATGGCCACACTGGTTGCATTGCAATATAGTAGTAAAAGAACATTCAGAATGTGTAACCTCACATCAGCATCTACATGTACTTTCCCCAAGCAAGTCTCCAAATAGAGGTTCTCAGTATTGGAGGTACACAAATATCTGGACACATTTGCAAAGGATTTGTGAGTGTGTATTGTTTGCAACAAATTATTTGAACAGCTGTCAAACTGCGATAATGTTTCAATAAAAAGTGAAAAAGAGTCCTGTGGCACCTTATAGACTAACAGACGTATTGGAGCATAAGCTTTCGTGGCTGAATACCCACTTTGTCGGATGCATGTAGTGGAAAAAAATAGATCCAGACTATCCCAGCTACCCCTGTGAATGTTTCAATAGTGACTCAAAAGGGAAGAGTCCCACATTATCAAACCACACCGCTCCCTGAAGCATCTAGGTGCTCCTGGTAGCTCACCCATCCAACTAATGACCATGCTTACCCTTGCTTAGTTTACAAAATCTGATAGGATCTTAGCACCAGCTGGTTACAGGCTACAAAACCAGATTCAGCTGTGGTAGCATGCCTGAAACACAGCAAGTTCAGCTACAGGATGAGATCTGTTCTAATAAATGTTCTTCTGTAGGCCCTACATCGCTAGTTTGCAGTGAGTTAAACTTAGTATTGTTCTACTTTATTTTCTTCTTAAACCCACTTTTTCTGGTCAGTCTTGACAGCAGTTTGAAGTGGTCTCTTTGTTAACAAATGGCACAGAGGAAAGTAATTCATAGAGAAATGCTACAGGTATTAAAAGCTGCGGAGCCCCCACATGACAATACAGTTACTCTCCCGTGCACCCTCTGCAACATAAAGGCACAAACAGGCAGTCCCATATATTTCCTTCCTCCCTTACATTCCATCTTTTACCACAGCCATTTCCTTTAACAGATCGGTGAGTGGCAGTCACTATTTACATGTTTAATATTGAAAAGCGTTTCTTAATTAATTGTTCTGAAAAGGACACCTCCATTCTCCTAGGTCAAGGGAACATGTCTCTTTTTTCCCCTGGCTGACTTTCTCCCCAATTGTCTTTTTTCCTTCCTATGAAAAAGCTGATAGAGAATGTCCTTCTATTGAAGGAGCTATTCAGAAAAGTTGACGCTGCTAATCAAAATTCTCGCTCTGTCATTAAACACCACACCAAGAATAGCAATATTCATATTCAGCGTGACGGCGTAAGAACATGTACAGGTATTTAATTCAAAAAGTTCCATAACAATCACTGCTTGTACCTTCATAAAAGAAATAATCTGTATGTGGAAAATTGGTTCGTGGGCAGATAATTTAGATGGAGTATAGAAAAATATACTGTTTGTAAACTGGAATTGATGAGCTGAAAATATAAGAATGGACCTATACATGAGGCAAGAGTATAGATCTCTGTATAGTAGTTCTACAGCAGAATACAGCCCTCCATTTTCCCATTCACTGAATAGGTGGCCAAACTTACTGACGCGCCGAGCCACATACAACAATCTTCAGAAGTTCAAGAGCCGGGCCGCATCTGCCGGGGCTCAGGGCTTCAGCCCTGCGGGAGGCACCTGCCAGGGCTCCGGACTTCAGCCTCGCTCCTGCTGAAGCCCCAAGCCCTGGCAGGTGCACCCCACAGAGCTTGAAGCCCCAAGACCTCCCTCCCCACTGGGCAGAAGCCCTGAGGACCCCCCTCCTCGCTGGGCAGAAACCTCTACCCCACCACCCCGCTGCCAGGCAGAGGTCCCAAGCTCCCCCCCGCCCAGTCCAGTAGGTGGAGAACGGGGTGGGGGTCTCTACAAGCTTCACTTTTTGGCCACTCTTGGGTATGCCGTCAGCCGGTGTCAGCGCTTTAAACAATAGGCTGTGTCATATGACAGCTATAAAGAATCACGTAAGGATTCACTTTCTTCAGATGCTGACCATGGAACCTGATTAGAATAAGGAAAACAATATTATCCCTAAAGGTTGACTCTCTCTGCTTCACTTAGAACCTCTATCAGCTCCTGCCTTGCCTGGCTTTCCTGCTACAAGGCTAAAGAAACAGTACGCAAATCTTCACAGACCGCAAGGGCAAAACACTTCTCTGCAGCCTACATTGCATCTCTCAATCCTTTATTTACATGTACAGACTTCATTATATATTCTGCACTCCATACAAGTGGAAAAGTTCATGTATGTATCGAGAGCAGAATTGAGATATCCTAGTGCAGGCGAGAAAGGAGAAATCTGTACTCACATATCATGCACTATACTCAGAGAGAAAGAGGGAGATTCATTCTGCTCACATGTATTCTGGTAGTAAGGGATGTATTCATTATATTTCCTAATTATTATATCTCATTCCTTTCTTAGGGACAGAAAATGTAGAGTTAAGATGTCAACAGACAAGGAGTATAAAGTAATTGCCCATTACACTATAAATGTGTGATAATCATTGGCCGGAGGAAAAGAAGTCTAATTGAATGAAAACTCTTGATGGTTTCATTATGTTCTACTAAGAAGAGGCCATTACCCTCAATTCAAATAAAGGACTGGAGTCTCTGTGCACTTATACTGGTGCAAATTAGAGGTAGCGCCACTGAGGTTACACTGGTGTAAAGCTGATATAAATGAGATCAGCATGAGGCACATATATGTATTGGCCAGTACAGAATGCAAACTTTTCTAATCAGTGTGGCTGTGAAGGAAAAATTAAACACAAATGAAAGCTTAGCTGAATAAAAACTAGAGTTCTAAGCAGTGCTTGCGGGAAGTGGACAGGGAATTGTAGGCAATGCAAATTAAGTGCCAGATTCTGCTCTCTAGTACGTGGCTGTAAATCCAGAGTAATTCCACTGAATCCGATATAGTTATGTATTGCAATGTAGTTATTCCTCTTCTCTGGCTTCCCTTATACGCTGCTCTCCCCTGCCAGATCATCCGCAACACAGCCGCTAACATCACGTTCTTTGCTTGCCAAAAGGCTCATCTCACCCTCCTCTTTGAATCCCACACTGACTCCCCCTGCTCTGCAGCATCACATTCAAGCTTCTTGTCCTTGTCTTCAACGCCCTGCATAATTCCACACCTCTCCACTGATCTGGTGTAGTCTCTACTCAAGCTGCTCCCTCACCCACTCCACTAGGGGAAGTCTCAGTGTCCCCTTTATCTGCTTCTCTCAATACTTCCCCGTGCTCCCTCTTGTGTCACTACTCATGCCCGTCCTGAGCTGCTCTGCAAAATTATCACCCTCAACTATTTTTATTTCATTTTATTTCTCTTCATCCACAGGCCCTCAAGGAAACTAGTTGACACACCCATCCACTTAGCAATTTTATCCTCTTAGCACACAAGAGCAAGAATTGGTGCTCCTTCATGCTCTGCATTAACATCATTGAGTATTTGCATAACCTCAGTGATGTGTCCTTGGTCTTCCCTTCCCTACATTTTTTTAACCTTCTTCATGTCGTCTCTAAAATTGGTTGTAAACCCTTTGGGGCAGGGATTTTAATGTTTTAGCTGTGTGTGTCTTTCATCTTTATTTGGGAGGCACCTCACACAAGTTTGGGTGCCTTTATTTTAAATAGTAGTAGTAGCAGTAGTGAATAATTGAAGATTAAACTTGGTCCTAAGCCGGCGTATGTTAGGGAAACCACCAGCTATTATTAAGGTTGCCCAATGCTTTATGATAAGACCCTGTCTTCAACTGCTTATAATTTTGCCAAACTTTAATTCATTGGGCTGAAATTCTCTATTCTGGATGTCTGCAGCAGGCTGAAGGTTTGGGGGTTTTGTTTGGGAAAATTTCAACCAAAACAGTTCAGCCCAATCCAAGTATGAGGTTTGGGGGAAAATATATTGTCTTGTCCATGTTAAAAAATTCTCAAGAGCTTTGCATTTAACAGTTCTAGCTCCTCCATGCTTTAGAGCAGGGGCTTGAATTTGGCCAGAGGCTGCTGGCTTTTGAGTCAGGGATGGGCCTCTTGCTGGCCCCAGGAGTATCCGCCCAAATGTGGCCACGTCTTTGAAAAAATTGCAGTTCACACACACTCAGTAGAGACGTCGATTTTAGCAGCTAAAATTTCCAAAGATTTTGTCCTCACTGAGCATGCTTGACCCTCTCACATATTCGTGTCAGTCCTGGGCATGCGACACCCCTACAGAGCATGTTCCAACCCATAGCTACAGGGCACAGAATGACTTTCTCTATAATGACTGTGCCTGCCTAACAAGATGTTGTTAAACACTGTAAGGAATGTGACAAACGTCAGAGGAAAGGAATTAGCACCTGGAATACAGATGAAGCATCTGACTGGGCTCTCACATCAGAGTAAATCAGGAGTAAATCCATTTGAATTCTGTAGTCAAAACTTTCAAAGCTGGGCACCTAAAATTAGGCTCCTAAGTGTGGGATTTTCAAAAGCATCTGGCTTTTAATAGGAGTTGGGTGCCTAAATCCTTCATGGGTTCTTGAAAAAATCCTCCCCCGCATAATTACTTTCCTAAATTAAAAGTGGCCTGCTGCTCTCATTGATTTCAATTTGTGGGTGCTCAGCAGTTTTGAAAAAAACAGGCTTTTGTGCATGTGTGTTGAGGGAGGGAGGGGCTGAATCTGGATTTAGGACCCTAATTTTAGGCACCCAGGTTTGGAAATTTTGGCCAAGGGGGTGGGTCACACTGGGGTAAGTGAGATCAGACTCATGCCCAAACCATGGGAAAAATAGCAAATCAGAAAGATCTTTTCAAGCAAGGTTACATCAATTTCTGCGAAAGCTTCAAAAGATTCTTATAAGGCAATGATTAATGATCAGTGCTGCTAGGTCTTTAGCAGATGCAAAGGGAATATTGATATAATCCTATTAATGCATTGCACTCATTATACCTACTTATGTCCATTAGCTGAGCATTTTAGCAGAAAGGTGAATTTAAGAAAAACATTTTTAAAAAAGCCCGTGCAGATTTCCAGTGCAAAAATCAACTCTGAACAACCCCCAAACATCAAGGTCCATTAATGAACTTAATCTGACACTAATATTGTATAATTATATTAAGATGTCACAACTAATTTAATGACATAATAGCGCCCTGCTCCATAAACAACCACAAGTTTGGTTACATTTCTAAAGAATTTCATTACCAAATAGGAAAAGGTGACTTTGCTACTTTTAGTTTTTGATCATCATCATTTTATATTGTCTATTGTTACCATTTTTCTACCTGGCTTTTTTATTGTTCTGAAATAAAGAATTTCAAATCATTTAGGGAGTAATTGAACGTTTACACTAACAAAAGTTAGAGACCATTTCTTAGTGCACCTAAAAGAATTGTGTAAACTTTGTCATTTTTCTTCAGGAAATGCAGTCTAGAAGCTGTTGGTAAACAGTACATGAAACCCAGTGACATACCATTTGATGTGTGAATCCTAGAAGATCAGTCAGATAACCTTGATGATGAAATGTGTACATTTTATTCTTCACTGGCTTGTATCTTGAGTAGTCACTTTCATGCATGCACTGTGGGTGTAAAATGATACTATTCTGATCATTCACTTTGCAGGACTGTCTCTTACTCCATGTCAGTACAATGGGATCCTGATCTCAGCTGGAGTATCTAAGTGCTACTGCAATAAATATTACATTAAAAAAACAAACCCTACGTTAAAAGAAAATGCAGGTTGCAAAATCAAGCACTGAAATGTTAGGAAATGCCAGAACATAGGCTGCCTTTGCAACCTTAAATCAGTCCCCTGGGCATTGACAAAAAGTGTATTTTTCCCTAATCTGATTCTCAGAAATGGCCAAACCATTTTTGCTGAAGCTTTCCAAAACAAATCAGCCTGAGGCAGACCTCCAGCATTGAAAATGTCAGCCTTAATGGTTAAAGTTTGGCAGAGTTATAAGCAACTGAAAACAAGGTCTTATATTTACGGAGCTGAAATGTGCTGGGTGTTTTATAGGCTTCTTAAAAGTCAGCATCCTGCCTCAAAGAACCTACAGTTTTAGTTTCCAGCCCAGTGTCAGGATTTGCTACCATCCAAAAGCCCCTATTTCACTTTTATCAGTTTTCAGGACAAAGCATTGTCTCCCATGGTGTCTCTGTGATGGCATAGTAGCAGGTGAGCTCAGGGGTTACAACAGGTTGACATGAGACTAAGGGGAAAGATGTTACACAATGAGATTTTTAAAAACATTCTCGCCCCCGTGTGGGTTTACTAAACACTTTATTCCTCTTATTTTCATGCTGCCATTTTCACCAAAATATGTTTTTTTACCTCCTATGCACTAGAGATGAAGAAAAACAGTCCTAATTTTTCTGTTGCAAAATTTCGCCCCGACAGTTCCTATGCAATAAACCAAAATGATTTCTAAATGCAAACCTGAATGCCACTAGTTAATGGGGTGGGCCAAAATCATCCCTGGATTCATAATTTATTAATATGTGAGATAAAGATAACTTAAGGAAGAATTCCTGAGGTACAGAGCAGCCTCTACTTTAAGTGGCTCTAGGGTAGATCAGGAGATTAAATAGATGTCATTCTCTACAATTTATAATTCTAAGTCAAATTGGTTTGTTCAGTTAACTATGAAAAAACTACATTAAGCACTAATGACTGGCTAAGCAATTCTGAATTGGTCAGTCACAAGCATGTGAGACTGTGGCAGGAGAGGAGTTGGACAATTTTTGCTTCATTAATAATACATCTTTCTTATTTGCAATTTCTTCCCCAGTGCATTAAATTTATGTCACACCTTAAGAACTAGAGTCCCAACTTTAATGCATTCATATTTAATTGTGTGTATATATTGGTGTTCTGAAAATAAAAGGAACATTAAATACAGGAGGGCATGAGTACCAGCCTACTTTACAAGCAGTACCTTATATAGAACAAATTTGACAAAGATCTACAGGAGAAGCTATTCCAGATTCTGTATCGTTCATGTGGATTTAGTGTTTGCAAAGCAGGCGAAACTACTGTTGTCTACATGACAAGTTAGTGTGTGGCAAGCCAGGGTATGAATCTACAGAGCACCAACTTGCCCTCCAGTAACATCCCATGTGGATGCTGCTACAGCACCGTGCGAGTCCTGAACTCTGGGACTTCAGTGTGCTCTAGCAGTGTCCACACAGGGTGTTACTGCGTGGCAACCTGGTGCACTGTAGATTCAGACCCTGGCTTGCCCCACAGTAACTTGCCATGTGGACAAGCCATTAGTAACACTATCTGTACACAGCACTTTCCATCCATTGATCGCAAAGTGCTTTACCGGGTGGGTATTAGCAGCCATTCTACAGATGGGGAAACTGAGCAAGAGAAAGATCAAGTGACCTGCCCCCAGCATTGCACAGTAAATTGATCAGGTAAAGGAAGTGAGGAAGGATGCGTCAGGGGTTAGGACACGAGCTTCGGTTTTGAGAGAGCCAGGTTCAATTCCCTACTCCGCACATGCTCTTTGTGGGACCTTGAGTAAGTCAATTAGTCTTTGTGTGTCTGTTCTCCATCTGTAAAACGGGGATCATAGCACTGCCCTATGTCACAGGGGTGAAGTGAGGTACTCAGATAATACAGTGTGGGGCCATATAACTACTTAAGACAGCCAGACTCAGAGGCAGGAATTGAATGCGGGTCTTGTGGCCCACTTCGTGTCAGATCATTTCCTGGCCTGGATAAGCTTGCTCAGGAAACCATGCAAGAATTCCAGCTGCTCGGTCAGATCCTGTTCTCAGGGAGACGAAGGAGTGAACTGCTCCCCTTTGACTTCTGTGGGACCAGGACTGGGCTTTCTGTCAGCCACAGCGGTAACCACAGGACCCGATCCTGAGCTCCTTGGTTAGGGCTCAAACTTTGGTCCTTTACTCCCAAGTATTTCATGTTTTTACAGGCCTATGCTACATATTTTGCCAGCAAAGTGTAGCCTGATTTAGGGTGTACTGATAATATTAATTTGGATAATATGGGATTTTAATTTATTAATTTAATTGTATTTAATTTTAATAATATTGATAATTATTATTAATAATATTAAATTAGTATGGGTTTAGACTCGCCAATCTGTTTGATCAGAAGATAAAAGTTCTTGTCCTGAATCAGGCTCCACAGAATTTATAAAGGACCTTCGGGGGTATGACAGGAAGCTCACACAGAGACAGATATAGTCTTAAAGACTTTTTATTAAAATTAATAATAGTAAGTAAATGGTAAAATACCCAGAGTTACAAAGTTACAATTGTATTACTGCTATTTAAAAGATACATATGATAATATAGTATTACATGCAACAAAGCTTTGGTTAACATACTCACACCCTTCCTTGATAACCTGGTGGTAAGAGACACAGGACCAGCCTTGCAGTTCTGGTTTCTCAATTCTTGAGTGAGGGATGCAGTGCTTAGAAAATGCTAAGCGCCATCAAAGCTGACTAGGGTTTACTTGACTAACAAAGTTAAATCAAAACCTAATAAACAAATTAAGAATAAAACTTAGGAAACCAAGCTTAGCCTAGTTCCCTTGAAACTTAAAGTTTAAGAAGAACAAATATAGCCTACAAGTAGTAGCAGTCATCGTAGATAGATAGAGTGGAGGAAGTAAATGAGAATAAAGTGAGAACGGAGATAGTGAGAAATGGAGATGGAGTAAAGTGAGAACGGAGAAATGGAGAACAGAGAGAGAGAAATGGAGATAAATGGAGATGGAGTAAAGTAAGAACGGAGATACTCTATTGAGGTGGGTTACCTCTTTTATAGGGCAAATGCCGGACCTCCTTCCTCTTATGCCCAAATTTCATTCCTCACCCACAGAAATGTTAGGGTACACTTACCCCATAGGCTAGTATGTGCGTATTGATGACAGGTACATACGCACATCAGTCTCTTGTGGTGTACTTGTTAAGTCTGTGGGAAACCCCCCCATGTCATTTTCCATTGTCCATTGGTCTAGATAAAAGGTCATAGACATAGACGTGGGTACTCATCTATTTAGGTAACAAGCTATAGGTCAACTTTGCTTTTTGAGTAAAAGGTCTTAATATAGATATGCTAACTTTCCCTTAGCTTAACATACAGGATATGGCCTGTAGGTCTCTTGCATTACAGCCAACTTACTTTTAATATAAATTTATAAGCCTAATACATCAAATACTTAAACTATAAGAAAAGATAGATATAGATATAGATATAGATATAGATATAGACACAAGCAAGCAGGTTAGTCTTATAGGCTGCAAAAGACAACTTGTATGCTTAGTAGATAGGCTTGGTCTAAATTAATGGACTTTACGTGGAAACAGCTACACCTTGTTGAAGATGTCTCCACAGACTGGTCTGTGAAAGTGAAAGTGCAATTTGGTTAGAGCCACTTCTCCCATCCTTAATTGTCTTTCCTCATCCTATGTTGCCTCCTCTTCTTTGCCGTCTCATTTCATTCTCCATCTCCCTCTCCCATTCCCTGGCAGGAATGGCTACTTGCAAACCGGCTGATTCAGCAAAGGACCGGCAGAAACTAGGAACAGCTGCAGTTGTAACAGTGAGTGGCTTTAAACTCAAGAGAGAGCTTCCAAGAGGTGGGGTGGAGGTTGTCTGAAGACACTACAGACAACTCTGCCGGGGATCTGGAATGTATCCACACGACCTGTCTCACCTGTTCATGGCTGCCCCATGCGCACAAGAGGCGGGAGGTCATTTCATTTCACGGTGAGAAATAGGACTCTTCCTTGCAGTGTTAAGGCTACGTTCCCTGGCGTGCAATGTCCCCCTTTCCCACCCAAAGCTAGCGCAAGTTAGCTCTGGGGGGCGGGGACTATGTGGGAGTTAGATGGGAAACCCACCCACTGTGAACCAGAGGCAGGTCACTGGCTGTATAACAGCCCCTTCATGGGTGCTGCTCCAACTTACAGGCTCGAATTGTGGTAGGGTGACCAGATAGCCAGTGTGAAAAATCGGGACGGGGGTGGGGGTATTAGGTGCCTTATAAGAAAAAACCTCAAATATCGGGACTGTCCCTATAAAATTGGGACATCTGGTCACCCCTAAATCGTGGCCACCACCTCCTTGAGTGCCCTGCACAGTGCTTTGGGGGCATGAGAACAGTATGAATGTCAGTCCAGTGGGTCCTCCAGAAGCCTCCTCCACACCCGCCTGTTGGGGTGCACAGTGGGTATGCACGCTACCCTGTGCAGCTTCTCTGCTAGGTGGTTCCCTCACTTAGAGCTCTGCCCAGGCCATTCCCAACAGAATGAATTCTCCCCCCATATTCAGTGTCAGTATACATTGCACAAAGTAATTGAAGAACAGCTCTTCATCTGTCTATTATCTCCTGGCATAAAATATACCGACTCTTCCTATATCACAGAAGGAATAGAAGTACCTTTCCTAAGGGTCCTGAGGACTTTTCATGGCAAATCAGTCATGTAAATTGTCCAGCTGTCATTAGATGAAATTCCAAGGGAAGGAAGCATGTACAAACCACACACTCTGATTAATGCCTGGCACTCAGAGTGATATTCTTATTCTTCTTTATATTATCATAGCACTGAGGAGCCCTAGTCATGAATCAGAACCCCATCGTGCTGGGTGCTGTACAAAACACAGACCAAAGCCAGTCCCTGCCCCAAAGAGCTTACCCTCTAAGTATAAGACAAGAAAGAAGAGAAGAATATGGGCAGACTGACAGGGAAGTGCCAGGAAACAATTACAACAGTTTTGGTCAGCATGACTGGTAGTGGGCTCAGCACAGCAGCAGCCTAACTCTTGTCAAGTTTTTTTGTAGGCGTCACAGCAAAGGATATTCTGCTCTCAGTTATAGCTGTGCAACCTCTTTGAAGGCAATGAGGCTGCACAGATGTATCTAAAGGGAGAATATGGTTTGAGTGCTCCAGGTCACACACAATTAAGCTTCCAAGATATTTGAAAATTATGCTGGTATAATACAGCAAGACATTGAACATTTACCGAAAATATTCATGTGCACCACGTAGAAAAGAGTCTCAAATTTCCTGTCTACACCCTCGTTCTAAACTAATGTGTACTATACGCCGTAGCTGTAAATGAAAGAACCGTCTTCCATGTTATAATATCTGATGATATCAGGCAGTAAGCAACGTACAGACAGACAGTTCTCTCCATCCTTTTGAAATCCACAAAATGTGTCTGAAAAATGCCACTTTGACTAATGCAACCACTCAGACGCAGACAATACTCCATGTGTGTGGCATAAATCCAACTCAACTTTCCCAGGTGACTCCAGAGGGGCTAGTCACCCCAATAACGAGAGTAGGATTTAACACCACATATGAATGTGAAGGTCTCAAAAGAAGTCTTGTTTTGTTCTAAATGAACCTCTCTGCAAAATGTTTACGGATGTCATCAAGTCCACACCCGCCCATGTCTCACCTATGACACTCCTGTTAATACACCCCAGAATGGTATTAGCTTTTTTTGGAATTGCATCACATCATTAACTCATAATTAATTTGTAATCCACTATAACCCCCCAGATCCTTTTCAGCAGAACAACCACCTAGCCAATTATTCTCCATTTTGTAGTTGTGCATTTGATTTTTCCTTCCTATGTATAGTACTTTGCACTTGTCTTTACTGAATTTGATCTTGTTGAATTCAGACCAATTCTGCAATTTGTCAAGGTCATTTTGAATTCTAATCCTGTCCTCCAAAGTGCTTTCAACTCCTCCCATCTCAGTGTCATTAGATAATGGCGTGAAGAGTATGCCAAGTCACTAATGAAAATATTGACTAGAACCAGACACAGCACTGACCCATGAGGGACCCCACTACGTATGCCCTCTCAGCTGGACAGCAAACCACTGATAACTAGTCTTTGAGTATGGTCTTTCAACAAGCTGTGCACCCACCTTATAATAATTTCATCTAGACCATATTTCCCTAATTTACTTATGAGAATGTCATGTGGGACTGTCAAAAGCCTTACTAAAAAAAATCAAGATATATCACATGTAAAGTTTCTCCCCCATCAATTAGGCCAGTAACCTTGTCAAAGGAGGGAATTAGGTTGGTTTGACATGATTTGTTATTGACAAATCCATGCTGGATATTCCTTATAAATCCATTATCCTCTAGGTGTTTACGAATTGATTGTTTAATAATTTGTTCCAGTATCTTTCCAGGTATCAAAGTTACACTGACTGATCTGTAATTCCACGGGTCTTTTTTGTTCCCTTTGTCCAGTCTTCTGGGGCCTCACTCGTCTTCCAGGAGTTCTCAAATATAACTGCTAATGGTTCCAGGATTGCTTCAGCTAGTTCCTTAAGTATCCTAGGGTGAATTTCATCAGGTCCTGCTGATATACGAGTACATCTAACTTATTTAAATATTCTTTAACCTGTTCTCTCTATATTTTGACTTGCATTGACTCCCCCTTGTTGTTAATATTAATTTTGTTGCATATCTGGTCACCATTAACCATTTTAGTGAAGACTGAAGCAAAATAGGCTTTAAATA
The DNA here is from genome assembly GCF_013100865.1 of Trachemys scripta elegans. Lineage (NCBI taxonomy): Eukaryota > Metazoa > Chordata > Testudines > Emydidae > Trachemys > Trachemys scripta. Next base: position 13,791,189 of record NC_048301.1, on the reverse strand, counting down.
CCTCACCTTTCTTGATGTCATTAGTTATTAGCAATTCTTCCCTGCTAAGTAGAGGACCTACACTTGCCTTCATCTTTCTCTTGCTCCTTATGTATTTAAAGAACATCTTTTTATTGCCTTTTATGTCCTATGCTAGCTGTATCTCATTTTGTTCCTTAGCCTTTCTGATTTTGTTCCTACACATGTGCAATTCTTTTGTACTCCTCCTTAGCAATTTGGCCATGTTTCCGCTTTTTTAGGATTCCTTTTTGATTTTCAGGTCGTTAAAGAGCTCCTGATTGAGCCAGTTTGGCTTCTTACTATTCTTCCTATCTTTCCTTCACACTGGGATATTTTGCATTAGGCCTTTAATTGTCGCCTTGAGAAAATGAGTTCTCCTGAACTCTTTTATCCCTTAGATTTTTTTTCCCCCATTGAAGCTTACCTACCAGTTTTGAGTTTGTTAAAGTCTGTTTTTTAAAGTCCATTGTCCTTATTCTGCTGCTTTCACTGCTTCCTTTCCTTAGAATCATGAAATCTATCATTTGATGATCCCTTTCACCCAAATTGCCTTCCGCCTTCAGATTCACAATCAATTCCTCCCTGTTGGTCAGAATCAAGTATAAAATGACTGTCCTCCTGCTTACATCCTCCACTCTGAAACAAAACGTTTTCCCCAATATGTTCCAAGAACTTCTTAGAAATGTGTTTTTCTGTATCACTTTTCCAACTCATTTCTGGATAGCGAAAGTTCCCCATTACTACTAGGTCTTGTGGTTTGGATATTTCTGTTATTTGTTCTAGAAATGCCTGATCCACCCCCTCTTCCTCATGTGGTGGTCTATAGTAGACTCATACCATCACCTCACTCCTATCTTTACCCAGAGACTTTCAACCAGTCTGCCTCTTGCCTCCTTCTGCACCTCAGAACAGGTGTATATATTGATATATAATGCAACATCTTGTCCCTTTTTACCATGCCTGTTCTTCCTGAACAAGATGTACCCCTCTATACCAGTATTCCAGTCATGGGACTTATCCCACCAAGTCTCTGTGATACTAATTAAGTTACAATTTAGCATATGTACTAATATTTCCATTTATTTTTGTTCATTCCCCATACTCCTTGCATTTGTGTACAGACATCTAAGATGATGAACAGATACCCCCACTGATTTCCCTGTTGTTGGTCCGTGGGTGCTTTGCACATCTTGGCCAACCAAGTTCTGACCCCTCAGATTATTACACTGCTTGCGTAACACTAGCTTGGCATGCCCATCTCAGCATACTGCTGCCCTCTGCTGGCATCCTATATTATTGCCCACTTTGCATACCAAACAGATTTGGTGAACTTTCTTCATTACATTCCTGTGTTGGGAAGCTCAGGATTGCACCCATTACTGCCAAAGATGCTGCTATGAATTTTAGTCCCTCTGCTGCACATTCTGGAGGACACTGGTACAGACAAGGAGCTTGAGATGTTGAGGACCGTAGATGCAATAGGAGACCGCTCTTTACACTACTCTTTTCCAAGTGGCTGTACCTGTTCTCATGGAAGCTGGCAAATGGAGGTATGATTTACAGTTCCTTATACCACAGAGGCCCTTGCACCATAGGGGAGATTCACCAGCAGGAAGGGAAAGCAGTGGTCCCACCACCTTTTCTCTGTTGGGGTTCTCTGGGGGACAATAGGTTCATTCTTGCCAGGAGCTCCCTACGAATTCCCCCACTGAGACTGGCAAATCCCCATGCCATACTGATCATGACCTCTGTCTGCCATGCTGACCACAGAGTGGGTCATAGATGATTTCCACTGGCAACCGTGCCAGCCCTGCCTCACAGGACTTTCATCTACCCAGGCTGAATCCAGACCAATAGCCAGAATTGTAAAAATTTGATAATATGAAGGAGAGTTTTGCATCGTAAGTCCTCTGTTGGAAACAGCTGCATTTTGTCCTTTTCTTTGAATTCTTTGGGTCAAATCAGTGCTTAATTTGTCATGAAAGAGGTGCTGGGCTTCAAGAAATTAGATGCTGGGGCTCAAGCAATTTTTTTACATCCATAACTGATGCAGCAAGCCCAGAGGGGCCAGAGCTATGAACTGCCAGGCCCAGAGGTGCTGAGGTTCAGCCCTGGCACAAATTAAGCACTGGGTCAAATTTACTGGTGGTGTAAGTGGGCAATATTCAGCTCCAGGCATTGAAAGGGCATCCCTTTACACCAGGGAATTTGGCCCGTTGTGGGTTTATTTATTTATTTATTTATTTATTTGTTAGTTTTAAGTTACCCTCTACTTTTCATATAAAGTATTACACACATACATACGAGATTCAGGCCTTGCTACAAGCATAAACAATAAATAAGAGCATCATTGTTATTTGAACTCATCCAAACCAGTGAACTCAATTTCCCAATAACATACATACAAATGTCTCAATAAAATTTAGGGTACTGCATCTCTTTCCTCAGAGACCAAACCTGAAAGAAGGACAAAGTGTATTTTCATGTAATTTAATAAAGAGGAAACATGCTTCAATAATAATCGGTATGTCTGCTAAATACATTATATTTTGCATCAATGGCTAAACACAAACTGGAATAAGACAAAAGACATTTTTCTCTGGGTGACTGAAGAACATAAGCCAGTAATGCAATTCTTAAATGCAAATCCATACGCAAAACATCATGGAGTTACAGCATCATAAATCTAAAATGGTTGACCTGAGCATGAAAAAGTATTTTCTTGGAAATATTCACAGCAAGAACCATTGTTCAGTTTACACCCACCACTGGGAATCTAGATCAGATTCAATCCTTGACGTCCAGTCATTTAAGAGAGACAGACTGTAATGCAGGAAATCTGTTTTGCAAAGTATATTAGTTGAAGCACTTGGAAAGTCACCAACCATAAACAGTTAAAAGCAATTGCATTTTAATTAAGTTGCACCAAAACAAACAGGCCATGGAAATAATGGCAAATGGACAAATGTTTCATTGAGCATTACGATTAACAAAGAACATATCTTCTGAAACATCCCTTAAGAGCCATATAATGGCAGAGCAGACATGAGACATTGCGCTGCATAATATTTCAACTCATCTAAGCCAAGCCAAGCACAAAAATTAAATAGTTCTCTCTCAGTTTAAGATTAAATAATGGTAATTTGGCCATCTGAAGCACAGTAAAAGGGAAACAAATGGATACATGGTATTAACAGAGTTAATTATAGATGCAGATTAAAAGGCAAGACTGAGTAGTGGAAGAAAAGGAAAGAGTAACCTCCGGCACAGAGATACTGACATGCAGCAGTTGTCAGTCACCTAGCAACAAGTTTCCTATCCCTGCTGTGCTCTTTAATTCAGCAAATCTGCTCAGGATGTTGGGCTGTTCTCCTGACAAAACGCATTATGTAGTAGACTGAAGGATACAAAAATCCACTGTACACAACACTCTGCTCCCTATTGACCACTGATCCTTTCTCTCAACCCACAAAAGAGGCTTGCATAATGCTCTGAAAAGAGGAAAGTCTCAGCAGAGAAAACATTTGCTTGTAATTGAGATTGACTACATAATGGAAATGATGTTCTTTTTTAAATTCGGCTTGTTGAGGCCACACTGTTTGTCTCCTGGCACTCAAAACACATCCCTGCTGGGAAAAGGGGCAAACATTGTAAAAACTCAAACCAGTGGGGCTTTTTCTTTTCACTGAAAACACAAACACATACACACACTTTGTAACTAAATGGGCACGTCCGTTTCCTAAGAACTTAAACAAGGGGAGAGGGGAAAAAGGCAGCAGCAAAAAGGAAAATTACGCTAGTTTCTGCAGCAAATTGGTTGGCTTGCTTAAGGACAAAACCATAATGCAGGCAACATATTTTGTAATTGGTTTGGATAACTAATGAGTACTTGTGGCTGAGAAAGCTTCTTGTTTTATGCCTGTGTAACCTCAGCCACACTGCTAAAAGTTACAGGCGATACCCCATGACTCCCCTGTGTATACTCTTGTACATCTATATTAGAGTTAGTTTGGGGCTTTGGAGTATTGGCTATGTGAATGGGGGGAATAAACTGGGAGCTGGTTTTCAAAGACCTCAGTCTTGATCTAGTGATCTACAGACAGTAGGGTGACCAGACAGCAAGTGTGAAAAACCAGGACGGGGGTGGGGAGTAATAGCAGCCTATATAAGAAAAAGACCCCAAAATCGGGACTGTCCCTATAAAATCGGGACATCTGGTCACCCTAACAGTCAGTGGCAGAGATCTGGCTGGTCTCTCCTCTAGAGGAAACTTATAGAGATGTTGCTATTGCCTCTATGACAGTTACAGTGGTTACTGAAACAGCACTCCAGGAAGGGAACAGACCAGACCCAACCAATGGAACTGCAAGAAGGTTGTTTTATTATTACATTTTAGAAAATGGTAGATCTTACACTGTGGATTTCAGGAGCGAGTTGGGGGTGGAGGGAAACACAGGAGGTCATGAAGCAAGATTATGGCTCCATCTGGCTCTCCTTGATGCCTATAGAAAAAACTCACTGTAAGGGAATAAGCCCTCACAAGAACTAAAGGCTTGAGCCAAAGCTCATTATGTAGACTAAGTTCTATGGGGCAGGGACTGTCATCATTCTGTGTTTGTACAGCACTTTGCACAATGGGATTTTGGTCTATTACTAGGGTTCCAAGGTAGTATAGTGATACTAGGAATGATAAATAGTAATTAAGTCTTCCCGTGGACTTCAGTTGTCTTTGGATGAGGTCCTAATGTCTCATGTAACTCCATCTAAATCAGGGGAGCTGCCACAGCAGAGATGAATTTGACCCAGTCTGTTGAATTTGACTAATCAACAGTTGTGAGATAGGGGCACAATATCTGTGAGAATTTGAGCACCGAGGACAAAAATTATTTAGTTTGGTGCCAGGGCATGGTATGGCTAGGTATAATGGAATGAAGTTAATGGAAAGTGTAGGTAGAACACTTAAGAAAAGTTTTTTATGCAGAGTTCTCTGGGGTTTGAAATAGCCGTCCAAGCAGAACAATAGAAGCCCCATCACTTGGGATGTATAAATCAACCCTTATCTATGATGAGTAGTACCACACTGCACGAGAAGCCACTAATATCCACTGGGACTGGGGAGCATGGGGATCAAAATCCAACTATGTTTCAATAGTATATTCTCTATACACAAAAAGATGGGCCTGTGTACACAAAGGAAGTGTATGCTTATAATGTCTCTCCAAAACAGCTACACAAGAGAGAAAAAACATCTCACTGCTCCACAAAAGAGCTCCCATTCAGATTACAGAATAACTAATCCTTAGTATTTATGCAGCAGAATCATGCAAGGAATCTATGTGCAAATGGATGATTGGCAGCAAACTTCTAATTGACAATAATCAGAGCCAAATAAGTACTCATACAGCCCAGATATTGCCACGTTGGCCTCCATCCTACAAACCCCTCTATCTACATGTCTAGATAACTCAGCTGCTCCATCACTGTAATGTCTGATCACTCCCCAATCTTTAATACATACATACCCCCATGAGGGAGGCAAGGCCTCTTATTCCCCTTTGGCAGATGGGAAACTGAGGTACCAACAGGCAAAGTGATTTATCTCTGGTCAAACAGGGACTCAAACCAAGGTCTCTGAAATCCTAGGTGAGGTAAGGACACTAGCTACTAGACTATCCCTTCATTCTAACTTTAGTCTTGTAAGCAGTCCCATTATACTCAGTGAGACCACTCATTAATTTTCACAATATCGTTGACAAAGCGGATGATTCACACATCCAAGCAGTCCATCTCCATAGGCCCACAGGCTTTTGTGGGACCCGTGTAAATATGCTGTACACTAGTAAAACACACTTCACTCAAATTGTGGTTCCTGTTCTGATTTTGTCTTCTGAGCTCAGTCTGGTAGTATTTGACGCAGAGAGAGTTGACGCAGGCTCTCACCAAGAATCATTTGTTGCAATAGGTTCTTTTTCTGTGCTTCACTAATAATTATGGAGTATGGATAATTTCTAGTTTATTCTCATGCCTAGAGAGCAGACATTTATACTTTCTATTTCATCTTGACATTGTTTGTCTAGTTTTACTTTTATTTTGTTTATTGAGGCTCGAGCTGGATGCTTTATTTCCCTAATTGTAATAACTAATGTGCAAGTATTCTGACGTGGATGACTTTTGTTGGATTAAATGCAAGTAGCAATAAGTCTGATACTTGGTATAACATGCGTCATTCAAAAATGAAGTTTCAAGGGTTGTGAAGATCTGCTATGAAGGGAGATCGGGAATTATACAAATATGCCGTTTGCCTGCAATTATGAAAATGTAGTTTTCTTGATTTATCTCTAATTATGAAAATCTAAAGCATTTCAAATGCTGTATTCTTTAAAATAATTACTACTTCTTTTTAAAAAATTCAAATGATTTTCATCCTTATTTTAAAGAAAGCCAAAATAGGTTTTCAACCAGCAATATGGCCTTTGAGGAGAATGTAAAGACAATGTCAACCAATGGGTACAAATTTCCATGAGATCGCTACATAGTCTTATGAAAACATCACGGGACTTTACACAGCATCACTAAAAGGATGAAATGACTTGGCAATATGGAAAACTCAGAAATATCCCAACAGCTTGAAACTATATAGGACTGAGGGCAGGCAGGAGAATGTGATGGATGAAATAGCACAAAAACATGAGGCCAGTAAAGAACTGGTAAAATGGATCTTAGTATTCTATAGGAATTATCTGACTGTCCAAACCACTATAGCTTACTGAAGATTTTTTTAGCCATCATCACTGTAGAATGCTGTCAAATATGTTGTAAGGGAGATAAACAGTAGAGTTTATAATAGCCAGTATACAGGTTTTCGGTTGTAACTCTTGGATTTGAAAAAGGGACAGTTAAAATAGAATTACTCTAGTAAATACAGAATTGTGGGATCAAGCTTAAAATAAATACATCAACTGGGATTTTCCTGTTGATATTTTAAACTTTTGCTCATGAAAGTTTGAATCAATTAAAATGTATTATCCACCCTCTTAACTTTCCCAGAGAGGATTACCTGACATTTACTATTCGCCAGTTTTGCTGAAAAGGTTAATAGTTCACAGGCTGAAGTTAGAAGTAAACAGAATTGATAATTCCTAATGCCTTTGGTTGAAATACAAGGGCTTTGTGTTGACAACCTAGGGGATGTAATGAGTCTCTAGTACATTCTTAAGGCTTGTTTCATTTTGCTCTGTGAATAGGGGGAGTAAAATTATAGTCTATAGGTGTTTTCCATGGTTCTTTCATAAGCAGGCCTCCTGACACCAATTAAAGAGATTATGTCATCGACTGAAAAGAAAGCTATAACGTTGTATGGTAATGCTGTGATTACTAGAGACAGGGTCACCGGGCCCAATAGAACAGTGGATGACCTTGGTGAAATTAACTTCAGAGCTCAATTCCTAATTAACTGTTTTCAATGAAAGAATGTGCGATTTCAGACTAGTGGTCAAAATAGTCACTTTTTTCTGTACAAGGAGTTTGCCATCAGAAGTTAGTCTCCAATAGTCTCGAAGTTGAGAATAAGGCTGAGGTCTCATGAACATTGTGCGTTTAGCTTTATAAAGTCAACTATCATTTCTCAAGATTTTGCTTTACATTGGGTCCAATCCAGTATTTACTTGTTTGAATAATATTCACTCAAGGATTACTGGCGTGAGTAAGAGATGCAGTGTTGAGCCCAGCTGCAGGAAGGTTAAAACTGCAAAACAATAATCCTACCGTTGTTACTACTAAGCGTTGTCCCGTATGAATGTTCAAGTAGCTTCATGAAATACTTTCCAACTGAATTGCAACCTGCAGGAAAGTTCAATCATGTTATTCATTGAGCTTTTTTTTTTTAAGCAGAGTCTGAAATGGAAAAGGGCACACATTTTTAACCAGTGCTACTACACCGCCATCCTCATGTAAAGACAAAGAGCAGGTGCTCAGCTGGTGGAAGTTGTCATAGCTCCATTGACTTCATCGGCCGCGCATCACATGCTTGTGTTTTGTTGCAGAAAATTGCTCTCAGATACAAATGCAAGTTACACTAGAAGTTGGGTAGCAATACCCGAAACTCACCATTAATGTAATGCATATTTCCTAGCATCGGTGATTGTCTGTAACTCAGTTACATTTACACACACACACACGCTGGAGAAAAAAAAATCCATGATTTGAAAAATGTTTTAAAGCCAACATTGATCAGCAGGTAATCCTTTTGTAATTTCTCTAGAGGGGAGGAAACTGAGCTGCAAACTATTACTACTCTTTGCTCATGCAAGTAATTCCAGTGAGATCAGTAGTCCAGCTCCAGAGGCCCTTACTTATTCATTACTTTGCAAACTACTTTCTAAGTCACTGTAAGGTCAATAGGGTTTATCTGAGCATGGACTAAGTAAAAACTGTATGAGGGCCTCAGTATTGGCCCCAATCCATCTACACATATGAGTTAACACTAGCAGCATGGGGATGAGTTTGCAGAATCACATTTTGCTTTCAGAGGTTATTGAAAATCTTTTGGGACATTAATACATTCAGATTTAGTCATCTTTAAAAGTAATAGGCCTAACGGTTAAAATGTATACCCCACTTTAAGACCCATATACATAGCGAGGGTGGGGTAAAGAAATGGAAGAAAGAGGAAGTCAATAGTAATGAATATAAATCAGAAGCTAGGAAATGTAGAAATTTAATAAGGGAAGCAAAGGGACACAATGAAAAATCTATGACCACCGGAGTTAAGCATAATAGGGAGTTTGGATTTTTTTTTTTTTAAAAAGTATTTTAGGAATAAAAGAATCTTAACAATAATAGTGGTTGATTACTAGGCAGAAGTGGTAGAATTATCAATAATAATGCAGAAAAGGCAAAAGTGTTCAACAAATATTTCTATTTTGTATATGAGAAAAATCAGATGTGGGCATATCACATAACACTCTTTCCATTCCACTGGTATCGAAGAAGGATGTTAAACAGCAGCTACAAAAGTTAGACATTAAGTCAGCAGGTCTAGATAATTTGCATCCATGAGTTTTCAAAGAGCTGAGTGGGGAACTTGTGGGACTCAATGTTGATTTTCAATAAATCTTGGAACACTGGGGAAGCTCCAGGAGACTGGAAGACAGCTAATGTTGTGCCAATATTTAAAAAGGGTAAACGAGATGACCCGTCAGTCTGATATCGATCGAGGGCAAGATAATGGAACGACTGATATGGGAGTCATAATAAGGAATTAAAGGACGGTAATATAATTAATGCCAATCAGCATGGGTTTATGGAAAGTAGATCCTGTCAAACTAACTTGATATCTTTTTTGATGAGCTTACAAGTTTAGTTGATAAACATAATAGGGTTGCTATAATATACCGACTTCTGTAAAGCATTTGACTTGGTATGGCACAACATTTTGATTACAAATCTAGAACAATGTAAAATTGACATGGCACACGTTAAATGGATTAAAAACTGGCGAAGTGATAGGTCTCAAAATGTAATTGTAAATGGGGAATCATCATAGAATAGGTGTATTTCTAGTGGGGTTCTCCAGGGATTGGTTCTTGACCCTACACAATTTAACATTTTTATTAATGGCCTGGAAGAAAACATAAAATCACCACTGCTAAAGTTGGCAGATGTCACAAAAATTGGAGGAGTGGTGAGGACAGGTCACTGGTACAGAGAGATTTGGATCACTTGCTAAGCTGGGCACAAGCAAACAAGGTGTTTTAATATGGCTAAATATATACCTCTAGGATGAAAGAATGTACCCATACTTCCGATGGGGACTCTAACCTGGGAAGGACTGAAAAAGATTTGGGGGTCATGGTGGATAATCAGCTGAACGTGAGCTCCCTGTGTGATGCTGTGACCAAAAGGGCTAACCTGATCCTTGGATGCATAAACAGGGGAATTTTGAGTAGAAGTAGAGAGGTTTTTTTACCCTGTATTTGGCACTGGTGCAGCCGCTGCTGGAATTATGTGTCCACTATTCAAGAAGGATGTTGACAAATTGGAGAGGGTTCAGAGAAGAGCCATGAGAATGATTAAGAGATTAGAAAACATGGCTTAGTAATTGAGATCAAGTCTATCTATGAAGCTTACCAGAGAGAAGGTTATGGGGTGACTTGATTACAGTCTATAAGTACCAACATGGGGAATAAATATTCAATAAGGGGCCGTTCAGCCTAGCAGAGAAAGGCATAACAATCCAATGGCTGGGAGCTGAAGTTAGACACATTCAGACTGGAAATAAGGTGTATGTTTTTTAACAGTGACTGTAATTAACCATTGGATCAATTTACCAAGGGTTGTGGTGGATTCTCCATCACTGGTCATTTTTACATCAAGATTAGATGTTTTTCTTAGAGCTGTTCTAGGAATTATTTTTTTTTTGGGGGGGGGGGGGGGGGGTTCCATGGCCTGTGTTATACAGGAGGTGAGACCAGATGATCACGATGGTCCCTTTCTGGCTATGGAATCTATGAATAAAGGGGCCTTAGTTTAAATGAAAATCAGGCCCTATGCATGGAACAAAGCATGAACATGGTCCTGAAAACTCTAGTGGCATTGACTTCTGCTGGGCTATTTGCATGAGTAAGGAGCACCCAACAGAACAAGCATATACAGGGTCAGGCCTAACATTTTCTAAATTGGATTTTAATGCTTGGTGGTGATAGTAGTGCAGGTATCGCACCACTCATTTCTAGCGAAGATAGTCAAGAGACATGGCAAAGCCATCTAGAGGTAAGATTCACTGTTGCATTGCACGTTGGGTAGTCACTAGTCAGACGTGTTTGTGCAAAGTCAGTGTGAACTACTACCAGACCAGAATGGTAGCCTTTTACATAGGGTGACTAGATGTACCATTTTTGGGGACTTTTTCTTATATAGGCGCCTATTACCCCCCACCCCCGTCCCGTTTTTTTCACAGTTGCTATCTGGTCACCCTACTTTTACAGCCATTGTGTGCAGGTAGGAGTGACCACACTAGACGCAAGGAGGGTGGAGAATACAGCCCTATCTTTTATATTTGTATTTGTTCGTCTTGTGTGTGTGTCTCTCTCTCTCTGTAAATCTACATATTGCTGTCTTGGCTGTGAGAGATACTGTATGATAACTACTTATTTGTGTTTCAGCAGCACCTAGAGGCCACGACTGAGACTGGGGTTGAAGATATTTAAAAATGCTCAAAAAACAAAATGAAACACTTTGTTTTGGGTCAAACAAATCTTTCATTCAACTCAAAAGGATTTTTTCTTTAACATCTACATTGGTCAAAAATTTCAATAAAGAAATAAACCAGTTTTCTTTTTGGTCCTACCTAAAACAATTTTTTTTTTTTTACTTTTTGAAGTTGCCAATGAACCAAGTATCAGAGGGGTAGCCGTGTTAGTCTGGATCTGTAAAAAGCAACAGAGGATCCTGTGGCACCTTTAAGACTAACAGATGTATTGGAGCATAAGCTTTCATGGGTGAATACCCACGTCATCAGATGCATGTGTCTGACGAAGTGGGTATTCACCCACGAAAGCTTATGCTCCAATACATCTGTTAGTCTTAAAGGTGCCACAGGACTCTGTTGCAATGAACCAAAAAATCCATTATTTGCCCAGCTCTGGACTGTGGCATAGTCATGCCCTCTCCTGCCCACAGCTCAATGTATCCTGGTTGTGCGGGAGGAGGAACTCACTGCACCTTTTTAGCACAAGTATGGACTGATTTAACAAAGCCAGCCACGGCTGAGGTTATGTTCCCCTTTGCTAAATTAACAGAAACAGGTCAGCATTGTGTGGCTGACTTTCTCTTCAGTAACCAGTTCTGTGTTAGAGCCTCCAACTCACACCTATCCTTCAGATAAGATCTAAAATGGAACCCTTGACTTGTAGTCAACAAAGGATCATGAGGTGCTTCTCACAGGATTGTGCTACTAAGGTATATCTAACACAACAATGAGTCTCAGAGCTAGGGTTGCCAACTTTCTAATCATACAAAACCAAACACATATGTCCTGCCCATTCTCTGAGGCCCTGCCAATGCCCCGCCCTGTCTCTGAGGCCCTGCTCCCTCTCACTCCATCCCCTCTCTCTCTGTTGCTCACTATTCCCCACCCTCACTCACTTTCACCCACTGGGGCAGGGGGTTGGGGGTATGGTCTCTAGGCTGGGGGTGCAGGCTCTGGGGTGGGGCCAGAGATGGAGTGCAGGAGGGGGCTCTGGGCTGGGGTAGGGGGTTGAAGTGCAGGGGGGGTGAAGGCTCCAGCTGGGGGTATAGGTTCTTGGGTGGGGCCAGGGATGAGGGGCTTGGAGTGTAGGAGGGCACTCTGGGCTGGGGCAGGGAGTTGGGGGGGGTGAGGGCCCCGGCTGGGGGTGGGGCTGGGGATGAGGGTTTTGGAGTGCAGGACAGGGTTCTGGGCTGGGCCAGGGGGTTGGGGTGTGTGTGTGGGATCCCGACAGCGCTTCCCGTGGCTCCAAGGAAGCAGCTGCCACATCCCCGTGGCCTCTAGGCGCATGGGCATCCAGGCTGCTCTGTGCGGTGTGCGCTGCCTTTGTGCCCGCAGACACACACACCCGCAGCTCCCATTGGTCACGGTTCCCAGCCAATGGGAGCTGCAGAGCTGGTACTCGGGGCAGGGGCAGCACGCAGAGCCTCCCAGTCCCTGGCTGCCCCAGTGCCTAGGGGCCGCAGGGACCTGGCGGCTGCTTCCGGGAGCAGCGCAGAGCCAGGGCAGGTAGGGAGTATGCCGTAGCCCTGGGGCCCCGCTGCGCCACTGACCAGACTTTTAATGGTTGAAAACCGGACGCCTTGAAACCCTACTCAGAGCCCAGGTCAATTGACTCAGACTCTCGCTGTGGTGCTAAAAAGAGCTGCATAGACATCCAGGCTCTTTGACTACAGGGCTAAGACCTTTAGCCCCATAGCACAAGGCTGAGTCAGTTTATTTGGGTGCTGAGACTCACTGCCCCAGGATGGTTTTTTTCTGTATAGGCATATCCTGAGTTATCTGACACACCTGAGCAACTACCATGATAATGTTACACTAGCACTTTTCATCAACCAGAAGCTGGGAATGGGCTACAGGGAATGGATCACTTGATGATTACCTGTTCTGTTCATTCCCTCTGGGGCCTCTGGCACTGGCCACTGTCAGAAGACAGGATACTGGGCTAGATAAACCTTTGATCTGACCCAGTATTGCCGTTCTTATGTTCACCGTCCTCAGAGCACTTTACAAAGGAGGCAAATATCATTGATCGGCCTCTCCATTTTACAGAGAGAGATGGAGGCACAGAGAGAAGTGACTTGTTCGAAAATCAAACAGCTAACACTAGCAGACCCAGGACTAGAATCCCCATTTTTTAAGTCCCAGTCCAACAGCCAAGCCACTGGGCCACTGTACAGCCTCATAACTAAAGAGATCTGTGAGATCCTACTGTCCGCTAGACCTCTACTAAGCAAACAAATAAAAATACATGGTTTATCTAACAAAACAGTTAAAGAAACTCGTTAATTTTTTAAATCCTCCATGTAGTTTAATTGATTTAGTTTACTAAAGATCAAAATGTCCTGCTTAGATTTGGCAGGATCGTAGTCAAACAAGCCACAGAGCCAGATACAGCCACCCTTACTCGGGTACGCCAAATAAGTAGCTTTTCAAAATGCTTTCCCCCTGTTAATGAATGGCCCCGGAATGGTTAGTAAACTCACAGCAAGGTACATGTAATGAAAAGCCATTAGGACATTCTGCTTCCTGAAAGCAATGTATTCTTTACTGCTTGTTTGTAGAGGATGGAAAGAAAAAGATTTCTCTCCACTTGTGGACCACCCATGAAACTTTGTTTTGTCCCTTCAGTCTGACACGGTAGAGAAAAGAGATACTTGTTGCCTATAGCAGTTCCTTGAGCCCCAGTGTACTTTTCTCCCCAGACAGTCAGGGTTTTGGAAGCTAATTGTATTAACACCCTGACAGACTAAAAGCAGGTGTTGCAACACCTGCATTTTCTAAAGCTCCGTTTCATTAAGACCCTGTACATTTGCTCAGCGGCAGAGCTTGCACTCCACGCTAAGGTAGCGTTTAGGGGGTTGGGTGCTGTGTGTATCCATTTAATTGGGGAGGTTAATAAACTGCACCACAAGAGGACTGGAAATCTGCTGCCACAGCTCAATCCAACGAGGCGCTGGAAACTCTGGCCTGATCCAGTGAAACTAAAAGCACAGGGGCAGTTCCACTGAAGTCAATAAGACTTACTCACATGCTTAACTTTAAGTGCATGCTTAAGTGCTTCACTGGATCACCTCAGAGGACTCAGCACCTTGCCAGATTGAGCCCCATATACTTTCAGTGAGGATCAGAATCTGTAGCATTCAAGCCAGTCAGGGCTTGGCCATTGATTTCAACAGGAAGATCAGATCTGGAGTGAATATAGGTAGTGTTTACTACATAAATGCTAAGGTAGCTAGTTGCAAAAAAATGTAACACTAGCAATGCAGAGAGGCAGGCAGGCAGGCGTCCTGGCACCAGAGGATCAATGCCTTCTACTTGGCAAGCTTCTATGAACAGAAAGCGGATTGCTGACTATGAGGCCTGAAATGGATTATCCAGAGCTATGGACCAGTCCCCCCATGTGAGCAGTGTCATTGAGACCCAGGGCACTGCTTGCACAAGTAAGGATTACTGACACAAATTAAGAGTTGCGGGATCAGGCCCCTAAGGAATAAAATGAGAACAAATCGGATACAGAACAGCATGTGGCCAGATCTTCTCTGGTGCAGCGCCATTGTTGTATACACCAGCTGGGGATCTGGCCCAGGAGGTTATGTCTTCACTGCAGTCTACCATGCAAACTTGGTGCACACCTATCCAAGTGATGCTTACTAGTTACCTGTAAAATGAGTATATCATTCATGTTGCTCTCGGGGGGGGCGAGAGAGGTCACCAGGGTTAGCTGTAAAACACTTCCATGTCAGGATCTCAAAGGGCTATAGACATACAACACATAGCTACTGCTGATGGTCCTTACCACAGTGACACGGTACATGGGGAATTCTATAGCTGGTGTGGGGTCTCCACCTCCATTCTGGCCCTGTACTCTGCGTAAAAGGGCTGGAAGAGTAAAGAGGCCCTAAAGCCCTTTTTACAACCGGGGTAGGATTCCCCCTAGAGCAGGCATAGTGAAATGCAGCCATACGCCTGCCATCCAAATGCCCCCTTGCAAGCCATGCTGCAGGGGACATGCCTGAGGAGGGAGGGACATGTTGATGGCAAGCTCACAGCCCTGTGGCCATTAGGGCAGCCCAGACAGATTGCCAAAACGTTCACAGGCCCCCAGAGCTGTTCAAGTTATGCCAGGTGCTGCTCCAGAAGATGTAAAGGTTGTTTAATGTCACCATATAAGAACATAAGGATGGCCATTCTGGGTCAGACCAAAGGTCCATCTAGCCCAGTATCCTGTCTTCCGACAGTGGCCAATGCCAGGTGCCCCAGAGGGAATGAACAGAACAGGGAATCAGAAAGTGATCCATCCCCCCCGTCTTCGATATCCCCACCCTGCTTCTGCGTGGGCTGAGTTCTGTGCTCAGCCTCTTAACGTCCAGGTCCAAACCTCACTCCTTGTGTGTAAAATAGACATTTCACAAGAGATCAGAGATTTTCCTCCCCACTTGATCATTGTTAGTAATCATGCTGGTATCAGTCTCATTCCTTCACTTTGGGCCTGATCATATGCCTTGATCTGTGCCCATGATGCCATACGGTTTA
This sequence comes from Trachemys scripta elegans, assembly GCF_013100865.1. Classification (NCBI taxonomy): domain Eukaryota; kingdom Metazoa; phylum Chordata; order Testudines; family Emydidae; genus Trachemys; species Trachemys scripta. The sequence goes on along the minus strand of NC_048301.1, from coordinate 13,775,408 downwards.
ATTCCAACTCACTACATCTTTCAGCCCAGTCCTGCAAGTTGCCAAGTGCCCTCAGCTCCAAGCGACTGTGGTGGGACTAGGGGAGTCCTGGTGCTGTGCAAAAGGTGCCTATGCAGCTTGTCAGACTGAGCCCTATTGTGGGAGAATGGAATAGCTACAAGGGGAGCAAATATATTTGTCCCTTGTTGCACAACCTGAGGAAAGACCAGGAGGCAGAGCCTCTGCTGGTATCAATTATAGCTTCATTGACTTCACTTTGTGCAAGCTGAAGATCTGCCCCCAGTTCCCATTCATACAGTTCCTATGGGACAAGGGGGACAAACTTATTGGGAATCAAGTCATTTATGCACATATACAAATCCTACCAGCATGTCGTACTTATATGAACAACATGTAAGTGAGAGCGCACCATTCAGAGCAAGCACCCTTTGTCTGTCTTGCCTGGTTAGGCCCCGATCCTGCATTATGCACCTGTGCATCATTCTACACAATGCAGGAAATTGATGCCTAAGATTGTAAGCTCTTCAGGGCAGCGACTATCCCTTACAATCTGTTTGTCTACCACCTAGCACAATAGGGCCCTGATTCTATTACACTGTAATAGAAACAAAACAAAGAGGATCACTTGGGAGAAGGGAATATCTACTTAAGTCAGAACAAGACCTCAATTCTTCTCTTGCTCCTGCACTTAGCGATACCTTAGCTGAGGGTACAGAGGATCCAATGAAAGATTTTATAAGAACGTCCACCATAAATTCTTCAACATTTCCCAAACAGAAAGCTGTCAAATCTGCCTAAATCAGTATGAGGTACCTGAAAGGAAACGAATGGTACTGCCAGAGTTCAGGGAGCTCCCTCTCCCACCAAACCAGCGTTACCCATTTGTTGTTAAAGTCCACATCCATGTTGTGTTAATTTCACTCTTTCCCTTTCACCAGATTCCCCATCACTCTTACCTGGTAGTTGCCCATGGCCCCCCAGGCTCCTCTGTATAGACCAGGTACATATTTGTGTGTTCTTTTGGCTTTTATTTTTGAAGTCTGTCTTGTACCCTGCAAGGGGCTCCTCTACTTGCAGAGGCTGTCTCCACTCCCAGCCGCAAGCGGTGCGGATCGCCTGCAGAGGAAAGCTGGTTTATTATTAATAGCAAGTTAAAGATTTAAAGCCGCGTCTCAACAGTGCAGGAAAGTATTGGAGAGCTTTTAAAAAAATTACTTGCAGCAACTAGGCTGTTTAGCTATTTTTGCAGAGTGTCTAGTTTTGAAAGTGGGGGTGGAGCCCTCGCTCTGGAGCAGTGACTGAAACCAAATCATTTCCCTTCAGTTGTGGGCTTTAATATACATTTCACAACTTGATCTTTCCTGTTTCTGTCTCTCCTATATATAGCCACAGAGGCCCATGCCATGTTTGGGTGCCGATCCCATGAATTACAAATAAAAAATATAGACAGTCCTTTGCTTGTTTTATCTCCACTACAAACCACCTCCTCCTCAACAGCCTTAGCAAAAGAGGGGGGAAAAAGATGCCTGGAAGGTTAACAGCTTTGGAGGCGAGAGAGTCCCAAATCAAAGGACTCTTCTCAGGAAATGACCCATCAGCAGCTTCATCTTATTTATATTATGAGAGCACGAAGCAGATAAATCAGCATGGTAGCAGCTTAGCAATGGGGAAAAAATCAAGCCTGTATAAAAGCAACAGTGATATTGCTCTGATCCACTCTAGTTAGTGCAGTTAAATCAGAGCTGTTTAAGTCCTGATTGGCACCAACTAAGTCCAGCAGGAGTAGGCCCAGGCAGGTAAGTGAAACCTATCACTGTCAAACCTATGGAGGTCAGGCTGGATTGGATGATAGAACCCTGGGGGCTACAGACATTGACTAGCAGAGTTATTGTTATTTAGGGCATTAATTGTCAGTGTAATTGACATGATGATGCAATTGATATGATGCTTAAATTATGTGAGAGACTGGGGTCCTTCAGAGCTTGGAGCTTTCGGTCATGACTCCGACTTATGCGTATATTCTCCCCCAGTGCATGTGTAAATAGATAATAGACTCCTGAGGGAATTCTGCACCAAAAAAATAAAAAGTCTGTGCACAGTATTTTAAAATTCTGCAAAATTTTGCAAATTTTATTTGTCAATAAATAAACATGGACGCTCCAGCATGCAGTGGGGAGCACAGGCCACTGGTTGCAAGGAGCTGGGAGATCACCCTGCAGGCACCCCCCTCCCCACGACATGGACTCACTGATGAGGCTGCACCCAACCCTGATACATCACAAGGGCCAGGCCTGCCCCAGAAAGACCCTGGGGCCCTGCTCTGCTGCACCAAACATGGGCAGGCAGGCTCAGCCCAGCAGAATCCACATGTGGAGGAGCTCCAGGTGTGGGGTGAGAGGGTTCTGTGTGGGGGCAATCTGGGTGCAGGTGGCTCAGTGGGGGATCTGGATGCACAGAAGCTTGTTGGGGGGGAGTTCCAGGTGCAGGAGCAATGGAACTCTGCAGGGGAGGTCCAGGTGAAGGTGGCTGGGGCTCCGCAGAGAGGGTCTGGGTATGGGGGGGATGGGGCTTGGCAGGGCAGGTCTGGGTGTGGTGGACTCAGAAGTGGGGGAGGTCTGGTAGCTGGGGGAGTGTGGCTTGGTGGGGTGGAGATCCAGGTGCGGCTGATTGGGGCTCAGTGGGGTGGGGGTCTGGGTGTGGCGGGGCTTGTCGGGGTGGTCCAGGGGCTTGTCGGTGTGGATTGAAGTTCTGGGACAGCCTTCTCAGGGGAGTAGTGGGGGCAAAAGACATATCTGGCTTCAAGACTAAGCTTGATAAGTTTATGGAGGGGATGGTATGATGGGATAGCCTAATTTTGGCAATTAATTGATCTTTGATTATTAGCAGGTAAATATGCCCAATGGTCTGTGATGGGATGTTAGATGGGGTGGGATCTGAGTTACTACAGAGAATTCTTTCCTGGGTGCTGGCTGGTGAGTCTTGCCCACATGCTCAGGGTTTAACTGATCGCCATATTTGGAGTCGGGAAGGAATTTTCCTCCAGGGCAGATTGGCAGAGGCCCTGGAGGTTTTTCGCCTTCCTCTGCAGCATGGGGCACGGGTCACTTGCTGGAGGATTCTCTGCACCTTGAGGTCTTTGAACCACGATTTGAGGACTTCAGTAACTCAGGCATAGGTTAGGGGTTTGTTACAGGAGTGGGTGGGTGAGATTCTGTGGCCTGCGTTGTGCAGGAGGTCAGACTAGATGATCATAATGGTCCCTTCTGACCTTAAAGTCTATGAGTCTACGAGGTTCAATGGGATTTCTTAACGGGGGAGCCCCAGTTACTGCTGCTGCCAAGGGGATGCCGCATGCTCGGCTCTGGCTTCCCCCTGTAATTCCCCAGTCCCCTTCTCTTCCCTATCCCATCCTACTGTCCCCTGCCCCATGCCCTCCCCTTTCCTCTCTCCATTGTCCCCTGCCCCTATCTGCAGCCCCTCACTCCCACATCCCCCTCCCTCTGCCCTATCCCACCCTTTCCTTCCCCACTCCCCCTAACCCCCCTACCGTCCCACCCCATCCCTATTTCCCCTGCACCACCCAGTGGGCACTCACTGTTGAACAGAAAACAAGATGGCTCCCAGCACACAGAAGGGGAGCACAACTGGCACTAGGACCATGAGGCAGCATCCAGCTGCGAAGCCAAGCAGCACTCTCCTTCAGCCAGGCAGCTCTGCACTCACAGAAATGGAAGGGGCAGTGGCACGTGACCCCACATGCCTCACCTCTGTTTGAGGGTCATTTTCTGTGGGGAAGCAAATAAATTCTGCAGAGGGACATGAATTCTGCACACGTATCGTGGCTCAGAATTCCCCCAGGAGTAAGAATAGTACTGAATGACATTACACATTGCCTGATTTGAGAAATAGTATGTGATCACCTAATTAAAGACTGTAGCATGCTTGTGATGGATATATGCAACAATCTATGTTGCTTTGCAATCTGCTCTCCTGGGATCACTTCATAGTCCTTTTTTTTTTTTTTTTTTTTTTTTTTAAGATCCCTTCCTCTTGCCAGGAAGTAATCTGGGACATGCTGGCACTGCTCTGGTCTATAATTAAGTGCTCCTTCTTTACAAAGTATATATTGGCAACGATCAGACCACGGGCTCTGGCTCTGTAAGATATCCTATCCAGCTTCATTTCTGGTTCCAAAACCTCATCCTTGGTGCCAATCATTGAAACCCTCACTGTGTTCTCCCACGTCTGTCGAGAGAGGTTCTGGCGGTCAGGTACTCAGACTGCATTACGTCGCTTATCACTCGGGGCAGCACCAGCTGGAATTCCTCCTGCTCCTCAAATCATGCAGCACTTGCTGGCATATAACATGAAATATTTCTTCTCTGCTCAGTGCGATTGTAACTTTTGCCAGCCTCTTGCTCTCCCTTTGTGTGTTCACTACCTTATCCTGTAGGTATTTCTGCTACAATTATTCTTACTCTAGTCCTCCTTGCCTCTCAGCTATGATAATGTAACGCTTCGATGTTTGTGGATTCTGACCCCTTCCATTTTGTCTCTTGTATGCTGGCAACATGCACTCTCCTTTTCATCGTCTCAGTTACTTCTTTTGATTTTTCCAATCATTGGTCCCACATTCAGGAAAACCAAACAGTTCTTGGGTTTTCTTGTTTGGCCACACCCACTCGGAATGTGGTAGCCTTTTCCCATTTTCCACAGCTGTTGCGCATCATTCTGGGGAATGCCTTAGTATTGTACTGATATTCTCCTTGAATATGAAGACCCATAGAGTATGTCTGATTGGCACAACTTTTACAAACCAGCTGGGCAGGCCTGACATTCTTGGTTTGAAACTAGAGTCTCTTCTCCTAGGTGGATGGCCTGCCACTGCTGCAATCTGGTTCTAGGGGACATGATACCTGCCCCCACTTTCTGTTAAGAACATCTGTGTCATGGTTCTGGGGTGTCACCTCTTACCACCCTGCAACCCTGACTGTCTTACAATGTTTTTCTGCTGTAACTCCTTGCCTGGGACATTCATAGTCAGCAACAAATATGCAGGTCACACCCTGAGTGTCTGTGTGCTAAACAGCCCTGGTTCAGCAACACTGACCCTGGCAGCCTGTCTACACTCTGGCTTCCACCAGCCTTGATTACAACCAGCAAAGTGATCCCAACACACCCCCAGTCCCAAATTTTCCAAAAACCGTGTGCTCTATAAAGTCCAGCCATCTCCAGGACACTTCAGAGAAATAATAAGGTTCATTAGTTTCTCTAAAGACACAAAAACACATCACAGCTTATTAACTTACTGGGGGTAAATACACCCTTCCATTTAAACACAGCAGTGAGTTGATTTCTAGTAAAAATAAAAAAAATATTATTAACAATAGGACATAGGTTAAGTGATGCCAAGTAAAAGGAATAAAAGTAGAGATTGTTACAAGCAAATAAAAGCAAAAACACCTATCTAAAAGTTTAACACAATCTAGCAAGGTGCATTGTTTCTGGTCACACCTTGGTTAATGTCATTGGAGACAGGTAGATAGCTGTCTGCCCTCCTGTCTGGGAGGGAACCTGTTTCTCCCTGTTTGGGCACAGACTTTAAAGCATAGGTATCCATTTTCTTCACATAGTGTTAATACATACGTTTCACAATTATATTAATCACCGGTGTGTCACAGGTTTTCAGCAAAGACCTCACTCCATACACTTTATAATATGGTAATATTGTATACAATCAGTTGATTCAATTGCTTATCACCTGAGGCTCAGCTCCTCCCCCATTTTATATGCCAGTAAACCTTTGCAATGTAGTCTTTGAAAAGTAAAACCCAGACCAAGCATCTCTGTCCTGCTGTCTGCATAGGCCATGTTGTCTCCTTCCCAACTCATGAGCTTGAAAGCTTGGTTATCAATGTAACCATTCTGCCAGGTGGAGTCAGCAACAACAAGGGCTGGGTTCAATACCTAGTGGTTCCTCTTAATACAGTACAGAACCACAGGGCCATAACTAGGGTGGAGCGAGAGGGGCACCACCCAGGGCACAAAGTCAGTGGGGATGCAGGATTGGGCCCAGCAACATCGGCCAGAACCCAGGGTGCTCAGCACCCCTGGGACCAACAGGATCTTGGACCCAGTGACCTGGCTGGAACAGGCTCCCTGGGCACTAGGACCACCGCAGTGGTGGAGGCTGCGGCAGGCAGGCGGGGCTCTGAGTTCTGGCTTGGTGGGAAGGCAGAAGCAGGATGCCAGGCTGCATGGCTGGTTCCTGGGCTGGAGGTAGGAGATTGGCTGCACCGAGTGCCTGGGGACAGGGGGAGAAACTGACATCTCACTTGGGGTTACAAGCTGCTACCTGCTGTTCACAGAAGTGCAAAGGGGGGCAAATTGGAGGGGTGGGCAGGGTCTGAGCAGAGAGTGGAAACTGACTGGCGCGGGGGTCAAACAGCTGAAGGCAGGGGCAGAGAGGGGCCAAGGCACAAAATCAGGGATGGGAGTGGGAGGTAGGAGCCAGGGTTAAGCCCGGAGCAGGGGCGTGCACAGGAATAAAAAATTGATGGCTTTTGGAGAGGCACGTTCTGTGCCCCTGCTGTGGCCCAGAGGATATCAATCCCGTCCCTGTGGCCCCAGGGCCAGAGGAGATCTGTGCCCCTGCCAGCTATTGGGGGGGGGCACTGCTTGCCCCCCCTTGTGCATGCCTCTGCCCAAAGGTGAAGTGCTGGCAGAGGGCAAACCCCGGGACAGGGAGTGGCAGAGGGGTAATAGTTACTCTGATGGGATGAGCCACCTGCAGTGTTTGCAAAAATAAAGTGTGGGGCAGAGGGGCTTTTGTATTTTCCCTGTCAACAGGACAGTAGGTCACAGCACACGCATCCCTGGGCTTTGTCCTCAAAGAAAACAGGGCATCCCAAGGCCTACACACAGCAGTTCCTCTCCGTCTGATATAGCGTATTGAGGTGGCACAGGAGACTCGATTCAGTGAAATATTTTACATACCCCCCCACCCCCAAAACTGTGAGTCGCACATTTGGAGTGTTTGAGTCCCTTATCGGTCTATATTTCTGTATAAAGACTCCTGGCAGTTCACAAATGTATCTTTGCTGCTGCTGATTCTCTGAATTGCCCTCCCTTCCTGCTAATCCATTTGAAATCTAGTTTTGCTCCTTCAAATTGTTTACGTGTATTTTTTTATTAGCACTTCATCATTTACCTCTGTCAGCATTGGGCAGATGTCTGTTGTGTTATTTCATTTATATTTTAATAGCAAATAACGACTGAAAATATTTATAAGTAAATAGTTGCTAATAGTTTTAGCAATGACATCTGTTTCTAGTATCAGAGGGGTAGCCGTGTTAGTCTGGATCTGTTTCTAGGATAGCACGTCCTATGTTTTTATTGTGATTTTAATTTTTAATTCTAATTTTTTTTTATAGCACAAGTTTATTCTGTTGGATCATGTGTTTTCTAGTCTGACTGATTTTTCTGGTCGGCTGTCAAAACTTCTTCATTTTCATTTGATCCACTAATGGGGATTGCCTTTCCCAACTCTTGTTTTGCCTCTCAATCCAGCCCTTAGAGCTTTTTCATGTCACTGCCTGTGTGTAGAACTTGGTGCCCAAATATACAATATACTATCTCCTATTAAATCCTTCTTAAAGGCAAAATTCTCAAAGGCAAACATCAGTAAAAATTACAGTAGAACATAAGAATGGCCATACTGAGTCAGACCAAAGGTCCATCTAGCCCAGTATCCTGTCTTCTGACAGTGGCCAATGCCAGGTGCTTCAGAGGGAATGAACAGGCCAGGCATTCATCAAGTGATCCATCCCCTGTCGTCCACTCCCTACATCTGGCAGTCAGAGGCCGGGGACATGAACACCTAAAGATGGGGTTGTGTCCCTGACCTTCTTGGCTAATAGCCATTGATGGAACTATTCTCTAGGAACTTATCTAATTCCTTTTTGAACCCAGTTATAGTTTCACAAAATAATGAACACACATCTACAACCCCAAGATTGCTGGACAACCACAAGAATTCAAAAATCATGAGTTATACACCCCTAAGTCATGGAATTTTAAAAAAAGAAATAAATAATACTGTGTTTTTATGGGCCTTTTTTGTTCATGAGCCTTTACGGTGCAAGAGGCCCAGGTCCACAAAAGTAGGCGCTTAAGCCCCTGACTGAATCTTGGCCTAGCCTCATAGTGTTGCTGTTACTTCTCCAAAATAATTCATATACCTCAGGCCGTATCTACACGACAAACTTCTGTTAACTCAAGCTACATCAGCACACAGTCGCCGCAGTTAGTATGTCACTTGTACACATGCCAGCTTGGCTCCTTGTGTCGGTGGTGAGTGTACTCACCAGGCGTGCTTGTGTTGATTTAGAGTGCGGTGCATCATGGGTATTATCAACCATCTGTCACAATCTGCTACTTCTCACCTTTGTCATCCTCGGGTCTAGGTCTAGCAAATTGTGACAGACAGTTGAAGCCCTGTCACAGTTTGCTACTCCTGGACCAGAGGATGACAAAGGTAGAGGTAGCAAATTATGACAGGGCAGCAAAAGAGAACATCCGTAGATGTCAGTAACTGTATTTGGTAGCAAAATCTGACCCTGGCTCCTGGCAGCAGGCAACGGTTTTCAAACTGTGGAGTGCACCCTGGGAGGTGCACTGCACCGTCTGAAAATGTCTATGCTAAATGGAAGGCATAAATCTGGGGGAGGGAGCACATGACCCTACATGCTTCCCCCAGGCATCGTCTCCTGGGGTACAAATATGCTTGCTCACCCCAGCTGCTAAAATGCTTAGTTATGGCTCTGGGGAACCAGCTCAAGCTCCCACCGCAGTAATTGGGGAAATTAAACATCAGCCCTGGGTGCCTCTAAGAGTCAATACTTCCCCTCTTGCAAGCTCTGAGTCTGTATATAGACAGAGTACGTTAAGTAGTGTCCTTTGCCTCAATTTCTCACCTTGCAGTGAAAGTCTGACAAACACATGTTCCTTTAACACACCACTCCCTTCACTACACCCGCCTCGCAGTTGCTGTCCTAGGTCAGCAAAGACCCAGAGTTCAGAGGTGCATTCACATGAGCTCACCCCCCACCGCAGGAGGCAGGTGGAAGGCATTGAGCAACACCTCAGCTGCTGCCGCAGCCGCCACAGCCACTGGTTCACAGTTGCCACTGTTCACCCGGCTATCACTGCCCACTGCTGTTCACTCCGCTACCACCATTGTTCACTCGGCCACCATTGGCCACTGCTGCTACCCACCGCGTCTCTGCTGCAATGTCGCGTTCTGAGGTTCCACCACTTAACCCAGCTCTCAGTGATTTCAGCACTGCTAGTGCTGGCAGTGCATTCTCTTTCACTGCAGCACCATCCCACACCAGGGCTAAGGCTCAGCACCTGGTTATCAGTGACTTCAGCTGTAGTTATCACTGAACAAAACAAGGACTCTCAGCTCTTTCTCCAAACAGCAAAAAGGGGAGAGTCAAATATTGCTTAGGACTCAAGGGGAGGAAGAGCAGCACCCACCACATAGAAACACCTGCCCTCACCCTCACTGCAATTTGGCATCCCTACCCCTTGTTTAGTGAATAAGGTTCAGTTTAGGGTGACCGCCTCACTCAGGGCAGGCTAGGCACAGTTCAACTCCCCTTTACTCATACATAAGGATAACAACATTTCATTACCCCTGCACCGAATACTAAAGTGATTCGTAACCCAACACCAGCCAAAATTGATGACTTTGGGAAAGCAGCTCCATCATGCTGTGTACCCATGCAAAGCAGACGTGACTATGCAGGAACATGGTTTGTTCCAGAAATCTCCTCCCCACCCCCACCCAGCGCATCACGAAATGTCAGGGGAGAGCTCATTCAGACCCTGCTTACATCTAATATGTAAAAATAGACCTTCATTGTCTCTGCCTGATGACCAGGGTGGTCAGAGAAGCAAACATTCCTGTGTCTAGGGCAGACCTGTTTAAGCCAGGCACATCAGGGGGAGTTGGTTAACACATTTTAGTAATAATTCCAGCATACATCCATAATTTATTCTACACCACGAACATACATCACACAAGAACATTAATGAGTGAATTATTAGATACTACCTCACAAGGCTTATTTTGTACAAAGATTATTACAACAGTGTGTAGGATGTGAATACAGGCCTGATTAGGATCAGAGCCTCAGTCACAAGAACGCAAGTGACAGGAGTTTAGCTGCCACAGGTGATATATTATGCTGGCCACATGAGGCATTTTCTAGGGAGTGAGAGCTCATCCTCAAACCCACCTCGACCAGGAAAACTCTTCAGGAAAATTTAAGAATTATCAAGCAAAGACTTCAGGAGGAGATGGAGCATGAACCAAGCAACAATCAATTCAGGTTTTTGCCAGGAAAGTCAGCAACGGATGCCATGTTTGTGGCCCAAATAGTGCGGAAGAAATGCAATTCCTAAGCAGGCCTGTATTCACATCAGGAATTGCATTTAGAGTTTGTGGATTTAAAGAAGGCTTATGACAGAGTTCCCAGACAATTGTTGTGGTGGTGCTTGGAGTCATGCAAGCTACTGGGGATGTATGTTCAGACTATCATGGACATGATTGAGAGTAGCACAAAGGTAGTGAGAAGCTGCTGTGGCTATAATCAGTCATTCATTGTCTATAGCAGGGGTTGGCAACCTTTCAGAAGTGACAGAGAGTCCTGTGGCACCTTTAAGACTAACAGATGTATTGGAGCATAAGCTTTCGTGGGTGAATGCCCACTTCGTCAGACGCATTTCCATTACATGCATCTGACGAAGTGGGTATTCACCCACCAAAGCTTATGCTCCAATACATCTGTTAGTCTTAAAGGTGCCACAGGACTCTCTTGCTTTTTACAGATCCAGACTAACACGGCTACCCCTCTGATACTTTCAGAAGTGGTGTGCCGAGTCTTCATTTATTCACTCTAATTTAAGGTTTCACGTGCCAGTAATACATTTTAACATTTTTAGAAGGTGTCTTTCTATAAGTCTATAATATATAACTAAACTATTGTTGTATGTAAAGAAAATAAGGTTTTTAAAATGTTTAAGAAGTTTCATTTAAAATTAAATTAAAATGCAGAGCCCCCCGGACCGGTGGCCAGGACCCGGGCAGTGTGAGTGCCACTGAAAATCAGCTAGCGTGCCGTGTTCGGCACGCGTGCCATAGGTTGCCTATTCCTGGTCTATAGTCATGGGGTAGGTCTACCTCAAGGATCAGCCTTAAGACCATTCCTATTGTGATAGTAATGAACACCTTGATGCAGCAGATTAGGTTAGAGGCTCCATGGGTCATGCTTTTCACCAATGACATTACGTTGTGCCATGAAGATAAATATGAACTGGAAAGGGATCTAGAGTGATGGAGGCCTGCATTAGAAGAAAATGGCTTACAAATCAGCTGACAAAAGACAGAATACATGTGAGGCTTCAGTGAGAGCGACAACAAGAAGCCAGTAGAACTAGATGGGATTAGAGTTAAAGTCTGTGCAAATATCTCAATTCAGTGTTGAGCCATGATAGGCATGTGGATGCAGATGTTAGGAGCTGCATGAAGAGTGCTTGGCATAAATGGAGAGAATTCCTGTTAACTCCCTGTGATAAGCATATGCAAAGTAAACTAAAGAGCAAAGTGTAGAAGAGCGTGATTAGGCCAGCCATGATTTATGGATAAGAATGCAGACCAATGAGGAAGAAAGAAGAACTACTTCATACTGCTGAAATGAGAATGCTCAGGTGGACACTGGTAGACTACACAATGAAATGTTTTGAGCTATGGTGCAGTTAGCCCCTTCAATCACAGAAAAGCTAAGGGAGTATCGACTGAGATGGCTGGGTCACATGAGACAAGGTGAGGGATAGGTTAGCCAGAGAATACAAGAACCAGTAGTCAGGGGACAAAGATCATGAGGAAGACCTAGAAAGAGGTGGTTGGACATGGGGAAGGAGGACATAGAGAAGGTTGGTGTCAGTTTGGAAGATGTACTTGATACGAGCACTTGGAGATGAAGAACAAGACTCTAATTGACGGGACAAGGTGAAGGTGAAGGCGAAGCAGCAGCAACAGCATGATGTGTATGCAAAGGAGGGCAGAGCTGAAGTGCGGGCTGCAACCTTACCTTGGTCATTTCCTAATTTTTCATTGCTGAAGCACATAACCTTCATACTCATTCAGCAAAACCTCATTCCTCAAACTTAGCATTTTTCACACCTTCAGTGTTTCCATTCAGTCCAATAGGTAAATTGTAGTAGATTCATGTGGTTATTTATTCATTTTTATTATGCACACAGGAACCAGAGAAAGACACACAACAAACATGCTGCCAACAGTTGTAGGCCGCTTGTAGAAAAGCCTGTCTTCAGCATAGTACCGTGAGGTAATTTTTCACTCAGCTTCACTGTGTTATTTTATTGTACATCAGCATATTCCTAACAAAAGGTGCTGGAGCCCCCTAGTGTTTGGTTTTCAGGTTTGCCAAGATCCCTTTATTAAATGTTGTTATGCTGATCATGCATAACAATCCCAATTTCACTCACATAAAGCCAATCGTTCCAGTAGCACTGGATTTCATAAGATATGCAGCTCCTTTGCAAAAAGTTTAAATTAATATTCAACAAGAAAAATAAAGCTCTGAAATATGGATCAGCTATTAAATCATGAGTTTAACAGCAGTGTTACAAGTTCTTCATTTATCACAGTACAAATCAGGCCTACACCAATCATAATGACAAAAAAGGGCACTGTTTTACTTACAAAAATCTTTTTTAGAGGAGAATATTAACCAAATTATATATATAAGAGAAAATGTGGCTAGAAGGATTTGTTATTTCTATATTTCAAGTCTTTGTAGTTAAGGAAGCCAATCTTCATCCATGCCTGCTATGCAGAGCTGTTTGGCATGATCAAGTTCCACTTAGTAATTCAGGCAAAACCTGGAATATTTTGAGTCATCATATATTGTAGGGCTGCACACAATGTTAGGGAGGGAAAGATGTTGCTTCCTGTGACTCTCTCATTGAATTTTAACCCAATTCACATCAGTTTAATTTTTTTTACCATGACTTTTCATTATTTTTGCCTTGCCACCATTTTTGCTATTGCACTTGGCTGACGATTTGAACATTAGTAGGAGTGTTTGCTAAGACAAAAGGTAGCTGAAAAAAAATTGCCTCCGTCCGCTCTTTGGAAAAACTGAAAAATTGATTGTGAAACCAACAAATGTTGCTTTTCACAAATTGAGTAAAAATGAACTTGCCTCCTTCTTCCTCCCATTTTGTTTTCATCCCATCCTTATGGAAACATCTGATAGAGTTCAATAAGGATTAAACCAAGAGGGCTGTACAGCCATTTTAAAGGGCTCTATGAAATTCTAAAAATCTATCAAATTTCATTTACAATGTTACCTTTTCTATAAGTTGTTTAAAACTCTCCTATAGGATTTAATATCCTTGCTGTGGAATTCTATAGGTTGTCTAAAAAAAAATCTAGTACGATTATAATTCTCTATTACATTCTAGAGGAGTGTTCCATTTAGGGGTTATTATATTATTGTTTATCGAGACCTATAAGTGCACATGGTACTTTACGAACATGTAAAAGGACAAGGTCCTTGCCCTGAAACGCTTACTATCTAACTCAAAGAGACACGATCTGTGGGATAGCATTATATAGCAAATGAACATGGGGAGATACTGTCCCTGGGGAAATCAGCGTCAGAAGGTTGTACAAGAATACCATGTTTTCATGAGGAATTTGAAGGTGGGACAAGGAAGGCATATCACAAACATGGGGTTTGCTCCTCCAAGCGGAGGAGCTCCACCCTGGGCACCCTCAGCTCTCAGCTGGACACGTTGCTGGACGAGCCTCATGAAGCGGGAGGCTTTTCCAAGGGCATGAGGCCTCTGACAGAAGGAGGGGGAGCCAAGCAAAGTAAAGCCACTAGTGGCCTAAATAGAAGTCAGGGTTTTTGCATGTCACAGGGGGATTGAGGCCCTAGCACTGCACATTACCCCACTCCCTTTCTTCAAACTCAAGTCCTAAGATCATATCGTTCTACCTAAAAAGATAGAATCCTGGACCTTTGCTGAAGTGATCACAGATTTTAGGGTGCACAGACTTAGGAAACCTTCAGGAATTGCTAAGACCCCCCCCCCCACCCTCTCAGGAAATCAGGCCTCTTTAAAGTGTCTCAGTTTAGCTGCCCGAGAAGTTGAGGCACCCTGAATCATTAGTTCCTTTTGAAAATCTTGGCCATAGTTATATAATAAGGGGTGACACTTGCCCTCTCTTGGTTTTGCTTCCTGGTTATTACCATATGCACAAGATTGTACTTTCATTGAGACAATGCATTTCCTCTAAGCATAGTTCAATATAAAATCCAAGGAAGAATTATGCTGCGTGTTTCAGCACGAAAGTAACAGCTGGGAGAAATAACTTTTAGGCATTTCAGTTTTCGCAATCTGGATTGCACCGCACCTCAGATGTTCAAAAATGTAGTGCAATTGCCTATCACAACAGCTCAGTTGAAATGGAAATAACTGATGCTGATAGTACCTCCCACTGCGCCAGAATTCCTAATACCGCATGAAACAGTCCAGTGCATGAGACGTGGAGGTCTAACAAAGCAAAGAAGGAAAAGTATGACAGAAAACATTGCTGTAATGGGACTTGCTGATTTGAATAAAGTAGCATGTCTGATGTACCATGATCTCTTTACTGGATGCATCTGCCCTATTTACAAGTCTTTATTTTATATATTTGCACTTATTACAATTCAAGACAAGCTAACACGTCCAGATTACAATACATTTCCATTTACCCTATAAAAAATAAACACGGGAACTTTGTACCCTGGTGGAAACCTGCCAAGTCTCATGCCAGTTATTAGCAAGCCTTGCTACAATGTTAACATCATTTACCTCTTAGGTGCATCCTTAGAATTAAGATATTCTCAACAAGCCCAGAGTTAGCTCATAATTGCCTGTCTTGTGTAAAAACACTAGCAGTCTTGGCAAGAGGTAATATCCAGGGTAGTTAGAGTAATCATTGTACTTTGCCACCAATTTGTAATGTAAAAGATTGCATTCATAAAGTTAGAGAGACAAAGAGGGTGAGGTAATATCTTTTATTAGACCAACTTCTGTTGGAAGAGACAAGCTTTTGACCTACATAGAGCTCGAAAGCTTTGTTTTTCACCAACAGCAGTTGGTTCAATAAAAGATATTCTTTCGCCCACCTTGTCACTCTAATATCCTGGAACCAACATGGCTAAAACACTGCCTACGTGCACTGGTGTCATTCAATAGTGTATATGAAGATAATGAGCTATGGACCCTTACACCACCTGAGGATTTGACCCTTTAATTTTGTTTTAGATCTTGGGGACCTGATTCTGCACTCACACTAGTTTTTGGCTTATGTTAACTCTGGTCACCTCAGCTGGGCTACTCTTATATCAGAGGTGAGATTAGAAAGAGGCCTAAGTCCTAAGGACTGCTTCAAATGTCCTTCAGTGCACCCCAAAACATGTGTTACACCATACAAAAAAGGGAAGTATTGGCATCTGAAAGGTTAAATACCGCTGTGCGTGGAAAAAAACCCTCCGTAAAATACAGTGATATTAATTGCTATATTCCCATCTTTCGCCCCTATGTAACTAGGCAAAGGCCAACACGCCAAGTCACCATAAAGGTGCATCTATGCTTGTGTGAGTGATCACCAGTGTGACATCAGTGCTCTGTTCCTCCCACGCCCTCAGAAGCCAGTGCCTGGCTGTAACAGTGTCCAAGTTCCCTGACACCCACACCTGATAGCTAAGATGCAGCTTCTCCTCTCACTTGTTGCTGAAGGTGCTGGTGGCCCCCACTGCCTACTTTACCTCTGAATGTGTCTTCTTCCCTCCCTTCCCTCACTGAGTTCTGGGAGACGTTTGCAATGTCTAGCTAACCGATGAATTAAACTATGTATGAGGCCAATGCTGCCATGAGCCCAGGCTCCTTGTTCTCCAATGACCACCTTGTTCTCCAGGCCAATCTCCTCCCCTTTACCACCTCCACTGAACCCATCATGGATGCTCCCTTTCGCTACATCCCCTCCAGATTTCAGGTGTGGTTCACTTTGCAAGTGCCACTCAATAGAGAAACTCCGCATTCCTGTCAAAACTATCAGTCATGTCATCCTTCTCAAGTGTCTTGAAGGTACCAAATAGGGCAGCCCGCTCTAGGGAAGTTAAGCCTCAGACACTCTCTGGGCCAATTCTCCCCAATCCATGGCAACACCTGCCAGGAGGAGGAAGAAAAACCTCCATGAGGATCCTTTGCATCTCTCTTGCTCCATGGAACCTGCAGATAGTACTCCTTCGGGCAGGGCTAAAGTAAGGCATAGACACTATAGGTTCATGCTTAGGGCCCCAACTCCTAGGTCATATGATTACACAAAAATTGAGCTTTCATTTAAAGAAAAAGTGCAAACCTCTAACTCGCATACTTAAGAAGAAAATCTGCAAAACATGACCCGAACATCATCGATGCTACATCTGCCTGAGTCTGCAGACAGCCTGAAACAACGGCCCTGTGGGGTGTGATCTTCCCTAGGTATCTCAACGGGGCGTTGTTGCGTTTTTTGCTCTTTTTACAACAAAAAGATGAAGTCACACTAACGCAGCTGGGTCCCAAATTACCATGTTTACTAAATATACACAAACACGCAAAGCCAGCTATGTACATACTATGGCAGCTTCTAAAATATAGGAGACAGTGAACATCACTAGAGGGTTCATGAGCTACTTAAAGCCAAGATCTACTGTTCGGGTGGGGATATCCCGCACCAACTACACCCCAACAGTATGTATGGCAGAAGGAGAAGAGTGTGGAGGGGCCAGCCAACCCACTTGCCTAGGAACTCCAAAAGCCAGGGTGTAAGCACTAGGGGCCCTTTGGTGCAATCCCTACCTTTCTAGGCATGGGGAAGGAGAAGAGCCCAGCTGATGTTCCTGAGTGAATGGGGCCCCATCCTGCTGCCCCTTCGCCTCTGGGAAAAGAGGGGACCATGGGATGGGATGAGATGATGCAAAAGCAGGGTCACAGGCAGAATCGGGCCCTGCCTTTGGGCCTTCTTTCAATTTACTGTAAGAAACCGAACCATTTACAGGTATAAAAGGGGGTAAGGGCCCTTAAGGGGCTGTTCAGTATAAATGAGCATCAGGCCCTACATCTTTAAGCTGTGGTGGTTTTCAAAGCCAGTTCTGGGGTTGGCTCTAGGTACAGCCAACCTTGAGCCTTGTCCTGGTGGCAACCTACTCTTGCCCACTTCCCACTCCCCCCACAGCTGATGTTTACAGACAACTATGTGCTCCTCTCTGAAATCCCTCTCATTTTGGCCCTTCTCCACTTAAAAACATCTGCTTGGTGCTTTCTTTTAGTGTTTCACACACAGCTAGTTTGGGCCAAACATTCCTCCCTTTCCAGTCTCCCCGCTTTTGAACCGAATCCCCGTGCGTTATATTTTAAGAGCAGTAGTCTAGTGTGTATTTTTATTTTGGATGTGTTTCCCTTCAGTTGTCCAGCACCCTACACACTTTGGCATTGGGAGGGGATGATATAAATTCAATGACTGTTTTTATTAAACAGGAAAACAGAATCTTCAGCGCTCTGGTGTGAATCCTGCTTCTATCACCTTTTTTCACTTGCATGTGTCTTCAGGGCTCCATCCTTGACACCTTTTCTCATCTTCTGATGCTGCTGTCTCCCAATTACCTGCCTGCCACACCCCTGAGCTCACTGTTTCCAACTAGTATCTCCCCTGTCAAGTGCAGCTCTGCTCTGAACAGCAAGAAAGGTACCTTCCTGCTGATCAGAACTGGGCCATGTGTATATTCAGAGTCACAGCTGCTGCCTGTTTTACGCCTGTAGTCCCCTCCTAGCCAACACAGCTAAGAGGAATGAGCTGGACCTATTCCTTCTGCTACATCAGCAACAGATTCCAGTTACAGAGCCAATCATTTACACCCGTGCAAACCCACAGACAAGTTTCAGAGTCCATTGGAAAGAGTTTCTTGCAACGTAAGTTTAGGACACGCTTGAAAAACGCCACCAACACAACTTGCCCAGTAAGTGATAATATGGACACCACCTGGAAAGAGAGGGCGACTTAGAGAAACATGACTCAGAATAAGAGAAAAAGAAGTCAAATACATCAACAAGACACTCAGAAGCCTGAGCAGATCAGCACAAGACCAAGAAAGTGGTTGAAACTGGTGGACACCCTACACATCCGAGGATGCAGGAGGATGAAAGAAAGAAAAAAAGAGAAGAAAGCCACTGACCAGAATAGGGTGGCATAGCTATTGCTGTGTAATACTCTAAACTAGTGGGTTGCCCAGGTGTAAGGGAGGGAATAATTTGGCCAGCAGAAGCTTTCTTATTGATGAGGATGTGCGAGAAGGAAAGAAACCAGCTCACCTTCAGATCCCAGGTTGAATATGCAGGACGGGTAGGAAAAAACCCACCTCTTCACTTGCAAATGAGGCACATTGGATAGCAATCAGCACGTCCAGGGTTTGAAGATAAGGTGCCAGTCAGAGCAGACTGTGGCCGGCAGGACAGGTGGTGATATGGGAGAAGGAAGAACCCAGCTTGGCTCTCAGATCCCAAATCGGTGAGATTGGGCTTTTTTTTTTTTTTTTTTTTAAAAAAGCATCTTTTCTTATGTATAAACTGAGCAGATACAACATCCAAAGGACAAAGTCTCAATAAACATGGACCACCCCTACCCCTCCCCCTGCTGCCTGGTTTGTACAGACTTGCTTTTGGGGCTAGAATACTGCTGTATCTGCTTCTCACCATCTCCACAATGTGCCACATTTCATCCCTACCTAATGAAAGTGTGAGTCATGCCCAAAGGAGTAAATCCTCCTTCCCCCAATTATACTGAAATGAGCCTGAGGCAGGAGCCAAGATTTGAGCATTATTAAGACCATAGTGTGGGATTTTCAAAAGCACCAAAGTGAATTAGGTGCATAAGTCCCAGTCTCACTCTGAGATCTCTGCTCCTAGCTCTTTTGGCAACTTAGAAAAGCCTACGCCAAGATCCTTAACGATCCTTAACAACAACAGAATGTTGGGAATCATTAAGAAAGGGGTAGATAATAAGACAGAAAATAACATTTGCCAGAGGATGTTGTGAAGGCCAGGAATATAACAGGGTTAAAAAAAGAACTAGATAAATTCATGGAGGATAGGTCCATCAATGGCTATTAGCCAGGATGGACAGGGATGGTGTCCCTTGCCTCTGTTTGCCAGAAGCTAGGAATGAGCGACAGCGAATAGATCACTTGATGATTCCCTGTTCTGTTCATTCCCTCAGGGCACCTGACATTGGCCACTGTCAGAAGACAGGATACTGGGCTAGATGGACCTTTGGTCTGACCCAGTATGGCCGTTCTTATATTCTTCAAGTTTGATTCTGTACGCTTCTAATATCTTCTTGAAAGATGCTGCATGCCTTCAACACCTCTGTAGGCCTCGCACCTCTCAGGAGGCTTCTAGCACCCGGCAGGATCAGAACCTTAATTCTGAGACTGCGGGAATGTTTTCTCTGCTGGTTTTTATTAGCAAGTGTTCAAGCCAGGGAGTCAGTTTCATGCCCATTGCTCCCACCACAAGGCAGGCTCTACCCAGTAGGCCATCTTCAGGAGAGGAGAGAGCTGCCTCTGGAGCGCTGCCTATGCCACTACATTCCTGGTTAGCCCTGGCCCTATGTTCATCAAAAGGAAGGAAGCACTTGGCACATGATGGGTTCAGTGAATAGAAAATCTGCGGAGTGTCCTTTAGTGCAGTACATTTAAATTCTGCAAATGCAGGAGTATAAACCAGGCGATAAACTTTTGTGAATTGGACCATGATTCATGATTAATTTATCACCCTGATCTAAATACATCAGGAAAAATAATGTAAATGTAATGTAAAGTAATGTAATTTCTCCTTACCTCTGCATGGGCCCTGCTGCTGACGGCTGAAGTATAAACTGAACTAGAGCATATAAAAAAGATGATTTCCCAGCAAAAGCCTCTGTTTAGTGTTTCCTGTGCATGACATGTTCCTCTTGCCTCATGGATGTATATATTCTAAACCATATTTCTGCTGTCCACAGAAATTTCCTCAGCATATTTATACTTTCAAATCTATGCCTGAGCATGTACATGGGGAATAAATAGTAATGAAGGTCCTGCAGTAAATACCAATGTTGGAATTTCATCTTGGAATCCTGCTGACATTTACAAATGTCTAGAGCTTTCATGGTTCAGGACATCAGCACAACGTACTGATTCAGTTAAACTCTGGCAGGTCATTATAGGTACATTTTAAAAAATAAAGTGCATGGATTTCAGGAACATCTTTATTAGGTAAGGTTAAGATATGTGGTCGGTTGTTTTCTGAGTTCTGCATAAAAAAGAAAGAAAGAAAGAAGATTACAGTTTCAAGTACTGAAAAACACCATTTTTCATATAACTCAAAGTAGGCAAAACACAAAGCCTGAAAGTTCCCAAACTTTCAAAATATTATTAAATATTATTTGTCTTACAGTCGCCCTAAAGTGATTCGATTTAGGTGCTGTCCAGACAGGCATTGAAACACAGCCCCGCCCCCAAAAACTTCAGCTGTAACTAGACAATAAGACAGCCAAGGAGTAGGAGAAAATAAATATTATCATCCTCATTTTTCACAAGACAAGCTAGGAAATCTATGGCAGAGCCAGGAATTTAATCTAGCTCTCCTGAGCTCCAGTCCAGTGCATTAACCATGAGATCAGCCTTCCTTCACTTTTAGGACAAGGCCAAATTTGGGAAATCTCAGTGCCACTTTTAAGGGACATTATAAGTGACTAAAAGAAGGGGGAGGGGAGGGTTGGAATGGAAGAGAACCTCAAGCTCAGCTCTAGTGTAGCTATTGTGATACTATTATGCTGTCTAGGCCACAGTCTTACAGTTTTGCCCGTGTCAGTGGCTAAATTGTATGCAAAAAGGCATATGCCATCGTGCACGTACCTGGTGGCTGATAAGCAGCAGAACCCCAGCATACAATGATGTGTAAGAGACAGGGGAGGGCTATTGGTTCACATGGAGGGAAGTGGAGGATTCTGGAACGAGAGGACTTTGCTGCCTGTACTGCAGGCCAAGAGACTCTGCCTTCTCCTATATATGCCTTCAAAGTTATTCCCCAGCCAGCCACCACCATCACTTCTGCTGGCAGATCAGCGACTTGCTGCCTTAACAGGTGCTTGAAATAGCAGGTGACTGGAACGCTTGTCTCCTCCCCCGCAGCCAAGCCCCCTTTCTCCTGTGGCCCCAGAGCAGCAGAAGTCAGTCAGAGTTGTGTCCCTTGGTTCCCTCTTTCCTCAGGAATCTGAGGAAGGACCACATGGTTGCAGCCCCTAACCATCACTACTATGCAGTATGAATTTTATATGCTCTCCCGGTAATGTGAGGGCTAAAGTTTGCCCTTCTAAGTGGTTATACATCCACACACCTCAAGGAACCTCATCCATACGTAGCAGCCACTTCAACATTAGAATGGATGCCGAAGGCCCCAGGATAGTCACTACTGAAACCAGGGCTGTTCAGACATGGCAAATAATCTCGGTGTGAAAAGGTTCAGGAACTAATGCCGTCCAGTGAGGCGTTTACAGTCATTCTGCACTGTACCCTTCCACCGTTAAAACAGAATGTAATGGGTCTTTAAATGGACACTGCCAGCCTGTGCAGCACCCTAACCAGACCATTTTTTTTCAAAGGAAGATAATAAAAGTCATGGAGCCTCCCAGGAGGATACATTACAATAGCTGGAGCATTAGCAAAAGGGATAATGAAGATTGACAAAGGAGTTTCCCAGCCTAGCCCCTTGTTTCAAATGCTCAGCATTTTCTGAAAGTCCTGAGTTTAGCAGGCTGAAATTTCCAGGCCTCATCGATGAAGATGGGTAGATTTAAAAAAAAAAAAAAAAGAATTTGAATGAAAATGGTTCAACTCTTTCTGAGAGCAAGGGTGTTGAAAAAATGCACTTCTGTCCAGGATTTTAAAAATATGCATCCTTCTCTTGTAACACTTATTGGGCTGTAACATTTGGGGTTAGAGAATTGAAACAAGGGGCCCCTCCTTTTTTTTTAACAGCAAGCATCATTAACCACTGGAACAATTTACTTAGGAGTGTGGTGGATTAGCCGTCACTTCAAACCTTTATGTCAAGACTAGATGTCCTAAAATATATACTACGGCTGAAAGAGATGTTGTGGGCTTGACACAGAAATTGCTGGGTGAGGTTCTGTGCTCTGTATTTTGCAGGAGGTCAGACTATCTGGTCAGAATAGTTCCTTCTGGCCTTAAAAATCGATGTCTCTATGAAATCTAGTAGGCAGATGATCATCGTGTAGGAGATGTGCTTTTGAGTGTGCTGGTGAAAATTGGTTTTGATTTGACTGGCCTTTATCCCATTGAAAAACCAGACTTCCTACATATGCAAGAGTTCATTAGATCTTCAATTAGATCTGCAATTAGATCTGCATGCCACAGGAACTGCCTTCTTGGGGGCAGGGTGTGTGTGTGGGGGGGTTTTCAATGAGTTGTGCAGTTAAAAAAAAAATCCGTATGCAGAGCATGAGACATGACTGCAGTGAAGCTGTGGCCTAGTTGGCCATGGTATATAGTGGGTGGGTGTCTCTGCCCGAGTCCCTGCCATGTTGTGCAGGCATTTTGCATGGAAAGGGGCATTCATTAGTACAGGTTAGGATCTGAGCCTGGTTCTTAATGATCTTGTGCTTCAGGGTGCAAATTAATCTCTATCACAGACCAGGATGAGACTTATGCAGGGGGAAGCTTATCCCACATCTTCCTACTGCCGGGTTCTTACCTCTTCCTCTGGAGCATCTGGTACCAGCCACCATCAAGGGCAAGATACAGGACTCAATGGACCATGGGTCTGATCCAGTCTGGCAATTCTGACATTCCTATCCGAGCACTGTTTGGTAGCCTAAATGAAATGAATTTCTGGTTTAGCCCACCTGTCTTTATCAAAACTAGCATCCTTTTGTCAGGCTCGGCAGAGGTGCTAAAAACATAATGGATTTGGCAACTGAATGACCCTTTCACCTTATAGGCAGCCCCCTCAGAACAGGTCTGAGGCATACTGGTGAGCTGTGAACTGCGTCCATTCAAGATTCCCTGGCACATTTCTTCAGAGTGAGGGTTTGTCCTGGTGTTTCCGGGCTAATGTGTCCTTTGCCCTCCATTGTGAGCCCAATAGGTGACACCGAGGGGCAGCTGCAGTTCACTGGGATTGCATGTAATGTGTGAATAATTTAATACTTACAGTGCAGTAGTGTACAAAGTTTCCATTCAGGATTAAGGCTCTAGGTGCTGTACAAATAGGTAGGTGGATGCAGTCCCTGCCATGAAGGTCCTACAATCTAATTTAAAACCAGGTACAACAAGTGAGGATAACAAATAATAGGAAGGGGGGGGATAGAAAGGATGGATGAGGGTAGCAGTAATAAGATAATGCAATGACATGAGCTAGCTATGTGCTCTGAGAGTCTGGGATGAAAAATGCTGCTGGTGTGCAAAGGCCACAGCTGATCATGCTGCGCATATTGTCTCATCGTTTCCTTGTATTTCCCCCAGCAGCCTGTATTCATCGGTTGTTTCTTGTCTTACACATAGATTGTAAGCTCTTCGGGGCAGGGACTGTCTCTGTGTTCATACAGCACCGTGGGGTACTGGTCCACAAGCAGGGCTCCTAAGCGCTACAGTAATGTAAATAAATAAATACATGAATCAATATTACTATGCAAATCAGACAGCTGGAAAAATTTACTTATGGCCCCAAATAGCCTCAATATTTTATAAACGTCTTTGTGTGAATTCTCCAAATTAGTGTTCTCTTGAATGTCATTGATTATACTATTATCTTGCTACCTCTAAATGGTTTCTTGAGCTAGTCTTCCGCTACAATGGATAAAAACTTCCAGTTTCTTAGCAAGGGAGGGTGGGGGAAGCCCATAGGTAATAACATATATAACATCCTTTTTGCACACAAAAAAAAATATTTTGATTCTCCAAAGATGAGGTTCTTTAAAGGTCATATTTTGATATAATCTTTTTCCCCCAGTTGCTGTTAAAAAAGATCAGTAGTATTGACCTTGACAACAGTGCCTCAGAGGTTTAGTGACAATCTATTCTGTATCAATGAGCACACAAAGCCGCTTTTATGGGCTGGGGCGCTCTCAGTGCATTTGATAGCAGGCAGATCGGCTTTTCTTGACAAGACCTCAAGTAAAAAGATTTAATGTATCCATCTCAATGTGAATTGGATCGTACCCTACGGACATTAGATCCCCAGCCCCAGGGAAAACCATGGTAGGTGCTGTGTGGCTGCATTAGCCTGACTTAATGGCTGCACAAAGAAACAAAGCATGACAAGAACTAAATTATATCGTGGCGGTAGAATTGTCAGTCTCTCACCAACCTGTCTCGATTCCCACACTTATTAACCATTTCAAGCAATAAAACATACAATTTAGGGATGGGATTTTTTAATTTCAGTTCTATTGTGGGCTGTAAAGGTGGATGACATATAATGGCTACATTAATTATTGGATCCTCTTGCGAATCAGATACATATTCCATTTTGTTCTCTTTTTACATAGGAAGTCAAAAGATGCGTTAAAGATGTGTGCCAGTTCATCAGCTGGTGTAAAACAGGGTAGCTCTGTGGATTTCAATTTACACCACCTGAGAATCTGGCCCTGTGATTCTTTTATACCTGCTGTATAAAAAATTCTATCAGCCTTCATTATACTGCAAAATAAACTAGATCATCTTGGAATTCATTTTTCTAATGGAAATAATTTTGAAAAACAAAACAAAGAAAATCCTCAATAAGTCAGTTTGAAAACATAGGGTGAAACCTGGGCCCCATTGAAGTCAGTGGGAATTTGCCATTGACGTCAGCGTTTCACTCACCATCTTAACTTACAGCCAATTTTTACTGTTACCCTGATTTTTTTCTCGAGTAACAGTGATTTTTTTTTTTAAACAACAGGAAAAATAACCAACTCGTGGGAGGGAGGAGGGTTGAATGAAAAGGAAAACCTCTATTTCAGAGTTTAAATTTCCCAGGTTTAATCAGTTATAATTACTCTTTGCAAATAATTACCTTTACGACGGACTGAGTTGCCACCTGTGGTCAGCATTGCCTCTTCAGTGCATGTTCTGTTGTGTTGCTCATTCCAGAGTCTGGAAACACCAGCAGAGCAGCCCTTCATATAGGCACACTACTTGTTGGAGTAGCAAGATGCCGCAGAGCTCCCTGAACCAAAGTAGGGCAGCTGCTCCATGCTATGGAGTTATTAGAGCCTTGGTCATGCTCCAGCCACTTTGCACCACTCCACTACTGCGAAGTGGGCCTCGGCCTAGCATATCTAGCTTCTAGCTGATCTCTCTCTTGCACTGGAGGATCCTCAGGTCACGTGGCACAGAAACACGGTATCAGGTCTTCTGCTCCCGCTCTCGCACCTGCCACCCTAGGGGGCATAACTGGGGAGACGGGGTGAGGCTGAAGTTCCCCTGTAACCGAAAGTTGCCATATCTGTCACCAGAGGTTGTTTGCAACTGGTGTCGTTTAGCGCACCCTTCGGTGGAGTTGGCTCATTGCAGAGTGGTCCCAGGATTGAGAGAGCATGAAGGACATCTACATTCCTTCCATCTTAGCTGTGATTAATGTTGCTAGGCCATAGCTGAGGTTCTGGCCCAATTTGTACATTTCATAACATGCCTGAACTAGTCAACACAGTCAACCTGTGGAACTCTTTGCCACAGGATGTTGTGGCGGCCAAGACTATAACAGGGTTCAAAAAAGAATGAGATAAATTCATGGAGGATAGGTCCATCAATGGCTATTAGCCAGGATGGGCAGGGATGGTGTCCCTAGCCTCAGTTTGCCAGAAGCTGGGAAAGGGCGACAGGGGATGGATCACTTGGTGATTACCTGTTCTGTTCATTCCCTCTGAAGCATCTGGCACCAGCCACTGTCAAAAGACAGGAGACTGGGTTAGATGGACCTTTGATCTGACCCAGTATGGCCATTCTTATGTTAACTAGCCTTCTGCAGAAATGAGAGTTGAGGATGAGAATGAGAATCAGCTTTACTCCACATATAAAATATTAACATTCATGAGGTTGTACTCACAACACATTCCTAAAAACACTCCCATTCACTGTGTCTTTTTTTCATTAATATTATCGTGGTTATTCTTCTGCAACATCGATTGGTACATTTATATGTAAAATATACACTATTTTTAAAACTGATCTGCTTTTGTCACTCTCTGCTCTCTGCTGTAGCTGTATGAGCAAGCAAACGTAACTACAAAAGTTTTTTTCTCCTGCTGATAATAGCCCACCTTAATCAATTAGTCTCATTAGAGTTGGTATGGCAACACCCATTTTTTCATGTTCTCTGTGTATATATAGATAGATAGATAGATAGATATAGATATTCCTACTGTATTTTCCACTGCATGCATCTGACGAAGTAGGCTTTCGCCCATAAAAGCTTATGCTCAAATAAATTTGTTAGTCTCTAAGGTACCACAAGTACTTGTAATTTGAAAGGTGATCACTATTTTATGGCTTCAATCCAGCAATAATCATGAAAAACAGGTAAACTGAATGAAGCAAGATTTAAGTCAAGGACCACCACCATAGCTCATCACATTAGTGACTGCAACACAGTAGATGCTGTTTTCAGAAATCCCAGCTCAAATGGCTTGTAGTACATTAAAATTCCTAGGTCAATCAGTCAAGGGGTTTTGCTTTGCAGCTCACAGATGAGTTTGAGAAACAAAGGACCAGGTTGCTCAAAATACAACTTTGGTCGAAATAAGCCTCCGTGGGGTTTCATTCCTCACACAGCCCCTGCCACCAGGTGTTGATCTGGGAACCAGGACAAAGAATGTAAAGGAAAGAAGAATGAGGAAGAAAAGGAAAAGATTAATCGTTCCATCAAATGTAGACTCCTGAGCAGCACATTTGTTCCTCCAGCATCAAAAGTTCTTCCATTGCAATTCAGAACAATCACCTGGCATTTAGGTTGCCTTCAGCCTTTTCCCCCATTTTGAGCATGTAATTATTCACACCAGGTGCATCGCTTCCACCCATCCCTTAGGACTTTACCATTCACAAGCACATGAATTGTAATTTGCCAGCCTTCACTAAAGTTCCTTTGTAAAAGTCTCTTACCCTGGGTGTAATGTTACACTGACAAAGGGGTGCGGGACAATGAAAAGGGAAATAGAATTTACCCAGCGAACAAAGGGTATTAGTGCTCTCTGCTCCAAACCCCAGGTGACTGTACAGAATTGATTGCAGGGTCTCCGGTGACAGAAGGCTTGTGTCATATTAAAAACATGAATGTGGCAGCAGCAGTAGAAAACAAATACACACGGCGGTGGCCAATTGCTGTAATTGTAGTGTTTTGTGTGGCTATTTTTTGCTAAATGCAACTGGTGTCATTTAAAGTTGAAATCAATGAAAGAAATCAGCCCGTAGGTGCCTTAATGCCAATGGCATGTATTCAACTGGATTAGCATTTTCCAAAAAGGAAAGATCTCCAGCCCTGCTTTATTTAGATTATATGGGCCTGTTCTTCTTTGGTACGGAGCACCCACAACTCCCACTGACTTCATCAGGACTAGTGCCCCCTCCCCACCCCCCACCACCAGTCAGGCTCAGGCACTGAAGTGAAAGCATCACAGGAACGTGAATCTCTTGCCACTGGTTACACATCTGGTGCAGTGCAACCATCGCTTCCCAGGCTGGCTGGAGTCATCTCATTGTGCTGCCCCTTTCTGTTTTATTGCTTCCATTTGGGGAAGGCACCATCTCTTTGCTCTGTGTTTAGACAGTGACTCAGACAGTGGGCACTCCATCCATCCCTAACCTAGACAAATTGGAGGATTGGGCCAAAAGAAATCTGATGAGGTTCAACAAGGACAAGTGCAGAGTCCTGCACTTAGGACAGAAGAATCCCATGCACCGCTACAGGCTGGGGACCAACTGGCTAAGTAGCAGTTCTGCAGAAAAGGACCTGGGGATTACAGTGGACGAGAAGCTGGATATGAGTCAGCAGTGTGCCCTTGTTGCCAAGAAGGCTAATGGCATATTGGGCTGCATTAGTAGGAGCATTGCCAGCAGATCGAGGGAAGTGATTATTCCCCTCTATTCAGCACTGGTGAGGCCACATCTGGAGTATTGCATCCAGTTTTGGGCCCCCCACTGCAGAAAGAATGTGGACAAATTGGAGAGAGTCCAGCGGAGGGCAACAAAAATGTTCAGGGGGCTGGGACACATGACTTATGAGGAGAGGCTGAGGGAACTGGGCTTGTTTAGTCTGCAGAAGAGAAGAGTGAGGTGGGATTTGATAGCAGCCTTCAATTACCTGAAGGGGGTTTCCAAAGAGGAAGGAGCTAGGCCAGGGGTGGGCAAACTTTTTGGCCTGAGGACCACATCAGGGTTCTGAAACTGTATGGAGGGCAGGTGTAGTGTATTAAATTGCTCCCCGTAGGAATGTGCTACTTACAATGTATTACTTACAGCTGCCAGTCCTGATGCTCCATAAGTAGCACATTCCTACGGGAAGCAATTTAATACACTACACTCAGCGGCTCGTGCAGCCGTACTGCCCGGCAGGAGCTTGCAGCCCCACTGCCCAGAGTGCTGGCAGCACGGTGAGCTGAGGCTGCGGGGGAGGGGAAACAGCAGGGGAGAGATTGGGGGCGAGCCTCCCCGGCCGGGAGCTCAAGGGCCGGGCAGGACGGTCCCATGGGCCAGACGTAGCCTGTGGGCTGTAGTTTGCCCACCTCTGAGCTAGGCTGTTCTCAGTGGTGGCAGATGACAGAACAAGGAGCAATGGTCTCAAGTTGCAGTGGGGGAGGTTTAGGTTGAATATGAGGAAACACTATTTCACTAGGAGGGTGGTGAAGCACTGGAATGGGTTACCTAGGGAGGTGGTGGAATCTCCATCCTTAGAGGTTTTTAAGGCCCAGCTTGACAAAGCCCTGGCTGGGATGATTTAGTTGGTGTTGATCCTGCTTTGAGCAGGGGTTGGACTAGATGACCTCCTGAGATCTCTTCCAACCCTAATATTCTATAATTCTATTGTAATACAAATAAAGAAAGACACCGATAACGAGGAGGAGGTGGGGGTTTGGGTTATTCCAGTTCCCAGTTCCCATCTTTGATTTATTCTGATGCATTGGCAAGTCACAGGCTACGCGTGCATTAAGGAGACATCTAAGCAGATAAGAGAGACAGTTAAGACAATGTCTCTGATGGTTGTTTTTTCTCTTTGCTGAGAAAGGTAACACATACTCTAAGTAAAAATAACCATAGATGTTAGAGATGAAAAATACCATGCTAGGGCATGCGGGGTTGGCTCCCTACAGCACTTGCTACTGCATTGTTCTGGATTTGAACATCTCAAGCAATGGGGTTTCTGCCACTTCCCTTGGGAGAATAGTCCATTTCTTAATTAATATGTCCACTGTCGTCAGGGAGTGTTTTGGTGAGATTCAGCCTGCATGTTCCCTCTTGAAAATTTCAGCTCATTCATCCTATTCAGACCTCTAAATGGGAAAGGGTGAAATATGGAGAGGGGCAGAACAAAGAGACGGATGACTGGCAGTGCATGTGCTTCCTGGGGCTATGGTATGAGTACTTTTACACCTGGTTTCTAGGATTCCCTGGAAGACAGTGGGAAGGAAAGCGCAGACGGAGCAGCTCACATCACATCTTTATTCATGTATCTCTTCCCCACCCCCACTGAATTCCACCAGTGGCTCCCTCATATCCTTAGCGAGAAGTTTAAGCTTACCCTCACCTTCAAGGCTCTTCGCAAATGGCTTTGACCCAACTCTGATCATTCTGCCTATTGCCCCCTCACCCCCTGCCAATGATTAGTGTAATTGCCTAAGGGATTTAGGAGCTGAGCCTAAGTCTTAATTTAAAAAGTGATGTAGGCCTGGTCTACACTACAAAGTTAGGCTGATGTAAACTGCCTTGCATCAATCTAGTTGTGCACAGGGCTCCACTTAAAGTCATCTCCTACTGATGTAAGTGCACCGCTACAGCGACATAGTAACATCGCCTCCCCAAGCAGCGTTGAGCACAGTCAATGTATGAAGGTCAACACGGAACAAATGTAGATGCGGCATTACCTATGTCAACCCTAACAGTCCAGTTGCTGTCCCACAATGCCCGACACTGACCGCTCTGGTCACAATTGTTAACTCCACCGCCCAGAGATCACGTAGCCAGGCTCTCCCCACTCCTACCCTTTAAAACACTGTGAATTTTTGCAATGCCTTTTTCTGATTCTCCAGCTGAGTGAGCGCACCTAACAGTTCTCCACCGTTGTGTACAAGTGCCCCGCACTTCTGCCTGAACTAGACGGGAGATTTTGGATCTCCTGGGCCTGTGGGGAGAAGAAGCTGTGCAGGCACTGCTCCAAGTCAGCTGTCAAAAGGTAAGACATCTGTGAGCAGATTGCTCAAGGGGATGCAGGAGAAGGGGTACAACAGGGGCCAGCAGCGGCGGCACAGACCTGCTGCTTTTACAAAGAGTTGCATGCCATGCTTGGCGGAGATCCTACCACGACTCTGCACACCGCTGTGGATACCTCCCAGGAGCCCGAGACACAGGCCCCTGCCTTGAACAGCAAGGAGGAGGTGGACAAGGAAGAGGAGGAGGAGGAGTATGGGGGATAGGTGACTGGGGGTGGGGGGGGAGGGTTCAGCTGTGCCGCAAGCCAAGACCTGTTTTTGACTCCACCACAGTCCAGCCAGTCCCTGCAGTTGAGCATGGGTGAGCCTGAAGCGGGTGAAGGAACCTCAGGTAAATGTGTAAATAAATTTCCCATAACAGTTATGACTCCTCCAACTTATCAAGACACAACCATCGAATATTCATGAATTTACTCACACTAGAAGAGGTAGACGAACAAGAAAGAGATACATTTGTTTGTGTACACAGGGAAGTCCGTTGAATCCTCCTGAGAGATCTCTATGAAACTTCCAGGGAAGTACTCTGTAACCCTCCCCTACAGGTTCCTAAGGATGGCAGCCTTCAAACTTCCTCCGCGGCAGGACACTTCCCCATGCCAGTCAGTGATAACTTCGGCAGGCCCCATTGCAATACACAGGCTAGTGGCATACGGGGCAGAGGTGGCTTCAGAATGCCAGCAGCTGCTGTGCTCTCTGTGCCTTTGTTATCCTCAGGAGTGAATTATCAGATAAAACCATCACCCCTTGTGGAAAATGGTGCCAGTCCTCAGGGCCATTGCCCTGAACTCAGTTTTGTGCAACCCAGCAATTCCATCATTTTCTTCACTCCTGGTGGGCCCTACAACCATGGCTGGTGCTGTGAGCAGTGCCATGATCAAGCGCTCCGAAGCAGACGTGCCAATAAGCATGTCTTGTTTAACACTTTAGGGGAACAAGGGAAGTGGGGGGGGTGTTATGAATCTTAAAGTTTTGCTTTCTGTACATACTATACTGGCAGTGGTACCTCTGTGTGTTTTATCTGTAGCTGCAGCCATTGGGGCCTTGAGTAGTACCCCCTCCACACCTAAGGAAGAGAAAAAAGAGGGTGTGGGAGGACATGTTCTGTGAGATCCTGCAAGCCAGTGCTGCATCAGTCCTTGAACAGAGGGCCCGGAGGGTGAATGTCACAGACAGCCTGGAGAAGGAAAGAGTGGAGAGGAGAAAGGCCCAGGAGGCCAGCAGGAAAAGGAGAATGAGATGCACCAGAACATAATGGGCCTTCTCCATCAACAAACTTAGATGCTTCAGTCTCCTGCGGATCTCCACGTTCAACAATTCCAGGCTCGACTGCCATTGCAGTTGGTGGAGAACTGCAGCATAGAGCCTCCCTACACCTCCTCCTCCCAGCATTCTACATGGCCTCAGGTCCTGTTGCCTATCCCTACCACTCCACGCTGGGGGAAAGCCTGGACAGCTGTAGCGTCACATACACTGACCTGTCAGAGCCACGGCCAATGTATGTGTAGCTTCAATGGACATCACTGTTCCTCTCCTTTGTTTATTTATTAAGGTTCTGAAATTTTTGGAAGCTAAAATCAATGTACTATTATGTTCTACAGATTGTTTGGTAGGTGCAGTTTTCCTAATGGAATAAAACTCTTTTATCTTGAAAGTGATTCATAGTTATTAGTTTACAACACATGGTGTATCATCCCAGCTGGCAGTGAAAATAATGGTCATAACCCATGTCATCAGTGGCAAACACTGTAGTCGTCATAAATGTGCAACAAGCACCTCAACATTATTAGCTATGCTGGCAGTGATACAGATGTGCAGCAAACACCACAGTTCCTAACAGGCCCCCAAACTGCGGGGCCAGGTGGAGCACATTGCTCTGGCTCACTATTAAAGTGCTCTTTCAAAGCCTCCCTACAGCTCCTCAATGAGCTCGTCTGATAGCCCTTGTATCTGACTGTTCAAACTCCACAGACAGCCGCTCCACATCTGCCCTCCACCCCAGCGGCAAGTTCTCCTTCTCTGCTTTACACATATCATGCAGGACACAACAGGCAACTAAAACAATTGGGATATTTTTCGCACTGAGATCCAATCTGGTGAGTAAACAACACCAGCACCCTTTCAATCTACCAAAACCACATTCAGCTGTCATTCTGCACTGCTGATCCTGGAGTTGAATTGCTCCTTGGTGCTGTCAAGGGGGCCAGTGTACAGCCTCATGAGCCAGGGGAACAAGGAGTAGGCTGCGTCCCCCAGTATCACTACTGACATTTCAACACTGCCAACCATAAATCTGCAGGTTGGGAAAGACTGTCCCTTCTTCTACCTTTCTGAACTGTCCTGTGTTCTTAAAGATGTGAACGTCATGGACCTTCCCCAACCAGCCACCGTCGATGTCAGTGAAGTGTCCCCAGTAATCCACCAGCGCTTGCATAACCATGGAAAAGTAGCTTTTTCTGTTGAGATACTCTGTGGCAAGATGCTCTGGGGCCAAAATAGAGATGTGTGTGCCCTCTGTCGTCCCACCACAGTTCAGGAACCCCCATTGCTGCAAATCCATCCACTATGTCCTGTGTAGCAGGGGATGATTAATGGCCCTGCAGGCTTGCATGACTACAGCCCCCACAGTGGATTTTCCAACTCCAGAAATGACTTTTTACTGACCAGTAGCAATCAAGGATTGCACATTTCCACAGTGTGATCCCCACTCGCTTCTCTACTGTCAGTGCAGCTCTTAGTTTGGTGTCCCTGAGCTGGAGGGCTGGGACAAGCTTGGCACATAGAGCCAAGAATGTGGCCGCATGTCTCCGAAAGTTCTGCAGCCATGCATGTCATCCCATGCCTGCCTTATGATGCGATCTCACCAGTCAGCACTCATGTCTCAGGCCCAGAAGCAGCGCTCCTCTTTCTGCACCTGCCACCAACAACCTTGAATTGGTTCGCACTGTGTCTCATAGCAATCTGTCCTCCAAGGAATCGCCATATTCCCCACGGTTCTTCTTGCAGCTCTGCAAATAACGGAGGATTGCGTGTCCTGTGTTTGCCACTCTTGTGACAACAATGCAGAGCTGTGCAGGCTCCATGTTTCTGTGGGAGATCGCGGACAGCGTAGGTGCATGAAAATTATGGGATAGAGATGATATTATGGGATGGAGAACATTGCATAATGAGCAGTTGACCCCTTACTTCCAGACACCTCTGTGGGACTCATTTCTGCCCCACCATGCATTGCCAAAACTACCCAAAAGACAATGTACTGAGTGGTGGCGGGTTGCTCACTGGGATACCTACCCCTGGAGCACCGCACTCTGCATTGACACAAGCACTCCTGGTGAGCACACACAGCATCGACGTAAGGAGCCACACGTGCACACGCACAGGCGACATTCTAACTGCGGCGGCTGTGTGCTGACATAACTTGCGTTGTCAAAACTTCGTAGTGTAGACATGGCCTTAGGCCCGTGACTTTCCATGAGACTTAGGCTCCTGAATCACTTAGGTGCTTTTGAAAATTTCACCCACGGTGTCAATGCCCAGCTACTCTCCTTCTCCTACTCATGCCTCCATGCCTTTTACCATACTGACGCTTCCCCTATGTATCAAACGCTTTCCCCTTTCCAGTCTCACATGCCATGCCCCTACCCCCACATTCAGATCCCCCCTCAGCACTCACTTCTTCCGCAGGCCCCACAAAACAGGATCCTTCATCCTGATATTTCCAAGGGTATCCTGGCTCTGGATTTCCCTTTGTCATCACTTCAGCCTTTATGTCCCAATCTGCCTGGGCAGACCCTTGTCCCCGTGCACAGCCCCATTAAAGTCAGTGAGGCTCTGCCTATACTGATCCACTTACAGCACCAGGGCTTAGATCAGAGGTGGGCAAACTACTGCCCGTGGGCCTCATCTGGCCCGTGGGACCGTCCTGCCCAGCCCCTGAGCTCCCAGCCAGGGAGGCTAGCCCCCGGCCCTTCCCCGGCTGTCCCCACTCCCCCGCAGCCTCAACGCACTGTGCTGCCACCACTCTGGCCCACCGCTCCTGCCGGGCAGTGTGGTGGTGGGGCTGGCTTCGGCATGGTAAGGGGGCAGGGATCAGGGGGCGGTTGGATGTGGCAGAGGTTTGGGGGGGCAGTCAGGGGATGGGGAATGGGAGCGGGGGTTGGCTAGGTGTGGGAGTCCCAGGGGGCCTGTCAGGGGGCGGGGGTATGGCTAGGGGCCAGGGCAGTCAGGGAGCAAGGGGGGTTGAATAGGGGGTGGGGTTCCAGGGGGCAGTTAGGGGTGGGGGGTCCCGGGACGGGGCGGTCAGGGGACAAGGAGCAGGGGGGGTGGATGGGTTGAGGGTTCTGAGGGGGGCAGTCAGGGGATGGGATGTGGGAGGGAGCAGATAGGGGGCGGGGGCCAGGCTATTTGGGGAGGCACAGACTTCCCTACTGGGCCCTCCAAACAGTTTTGCAACTCCGATGTGGCCCTTGGGCCAAAAAGTTTGCCCACCCCTGGCTTAGATCGTCAATTCTCCACAGCACTGACTGTCTTTATTTTGGGTTGTGTACAGGACCGTGCACACGCTGGATGCTTCACAAATGAGGCTAAGTTTATATTGGTGCCATTTATCCACCATGAACATTCACTCCTCCATGAGACCAGCGGCACCAGCCATATAAAGTCTCTGTTGAAAAGTAATTAGACAGGAGTAGATATAAAACTAGACTTGATTTTACAGCAAGTCTTGCAAGGGAGTATCCTTGCAGGGGAAAGAATATAGTGGTCAGATGTTATACAATGTATTTCTCTGACTGGGAACAGAGTGAATATGCCATACAGCCAATGAAAGGGCGGGAAGGTCAGCTAAGGTCATCAGAGAATTATTTTCTTTTGAAAATCATTTTCTTTTGAAATGTCAGTAATCTTACTCAGCCGAAGGAGGAATGCAATGTAAAGGCATACGGTCAATTTGAAAACTAGTCAATTAAAAAATATCCAGTAGCACCTGTCTCTGAGTCCTCTGCCAATTTTTGTGGTTTTACAGCCCCCCATCTCCCTATTTTTAAATGAATTTTCTCTCCCCTTTCTCTGTGAAGGACTCACACAAAGAACAGGGGAAACTTACTCTACTACTGCATAAGGGAAACAGTAAAACCGACGATGTACAAAGTACTGCCCAGTGTATAAACATAGATTAATGCATTTTCCTCTGAGCTCTTTCAATTACAGGAATTGTGGGTGTCATTTCTAAAACAGTAGGTTCAAGAAATTCAGACAGATTTTTCGTTTTAAGAGTATGGTTTGCAAGTTGCCCTTTGCCCTAGAGAAGGGGGCTGAGTCCTTTGATAACAGTTATACACACTAAGGGCTTGTCTATACTTACGCGCTGGTTCGGCGGCAGGCAATCGAACTCAGAAGTGCTCCCCGTCGACTCCGGTAATCCTGCTCGCCGCGAGGAGTACGCGGAGTCGACGGGGGAGCCTGCCTGCCGGGTCTGGACCGTGGTAAGTTCGAACTAAGGTACGTCGACTTCAGCTACGTTATTCACGTAGCTGAAGTTGCGTACCTTAGTTTGATTTGGGGGTTTAGTGTAGACCAAGCCTAAGAATGAAATCTCCTGGTTCTAGTCATCAGCTGATCAACACATGAGTGAGGAAAGCATCGCCTTCACCATCCACCTGCACAGCCTAGTGCTACTGGACAGGTGCTTTTTGGAAAAGGTGGGTTCATTTTTCTCTGACGCATCAGACATAGTCCATTGCTGAAGGTAGGATACTGAACCAGATGGACCAATGGTCTGATCTAGTATGGCAAATCTTAAACTTCTGTGCAGCAACTTGCCAAGGAAATATACAGACCTTATTTCTGGGGTATATTATCCATCAAACAGCAAAGTTTAGACTGAATATTACATCTAGTTCAGATGATGAATATGTTGATGATGAAGATTTTTATGTTAAAGTTCATTACGTTATCCAATTAAAACCAGGCCTCTCTCTCTCTGTCATTTGCTGCTCAATGCCTTCTGAGATAGGTGTACACAGTAATTGTACCTTTAGCACGCTCATCAAGAAAAGCCACTTTTCTCTTTCCTGACTTATAACCAAAAGGACCAACCTCTGGGGTGACAGCCTTCTAGGCTCTAATAACCTGAAATTTGCCTAAAAAAAAATTTGGTAGGAGCCTGATCCAGGAGGAAAACAAATGCCATGAGTTCCACCTCCAGTTTCCTCTGCTTCTGGGGGGTGGGGAAGGAAGTAGGTACATGTATTTCATACAGAGACATTTCATCATTTAAAAAATATTTTCCATATGCATAGGCTGTAACTTATCAAGGGGGCCACTGTCAAATTAATTCCTATACAAATCCACACACATAAGTCCTCCATGTAAACCATGCTACTTACACAGCAGTAGGTTAGATCGCATTTTGTAAGGTGTGAGAAGTTTGGCTCCCCCTGTGGCGCAAGAAAGGATCTCCCCCTCCTTAAACCTGCAGCTGTCAGCACAGATCGCAGGACACCTGGAGGAGACCACAGCCATCTGTGCTGAGGCGCTTTGCACTCACTGAGACTATTGTTAGGGGCTGGATTCCAGACGTGCTGTCATTTTAGTATGGTATATATTATTACCCCAAGCCTTTTAGGAAGCAATTTCCTATCTGGGCTATGAAGAGAGGGAAACTTCTCTTCTAGGGCATTTGAAATAACAATTCCAGCAACATTATTTGACAGCTACTAGAATATATGTTTCTTGCAGGGACAAGACTTTTTAAACTGTTAAGAAATGTAACACAGTGTTTAAAAGACAAAAGTCCTGCTTTCCTCCACATAGCTCTCATACCATGGATGTTGAAAACTGACCTACCAGGGAAATTGTGGCTCACTTTAACACTAACCCACCAGATGGTTTTTGCTTGTTTGTAAATGTCTTCTTCCCCAGGCCATTCTACAAACATTCTCTCAGCTGTTTTACTCATTCTTCACCAGCTTCTTCCCCAGCAGCAGAGGAGAATAGAGCAGGGCAGAGAGAAACACAGTTCTGGAGTTAGGCTTTGTAGATGTTTCAAGTTCACAGACAAACCTGAGAACAATCCCTTAAGGGAAGCTGTTGCATAAGTCCCAAATCTGGTTTCTATCTATCTTAGGTACATATATGGCCCCCTTTACCGAGCTATGAATGTCTCACAATTTTTAACATATTTATCCTCACAACATGCCACATGAAGTGCTATTATCCCTATTTAACAGATGGGGAACCGAGGCACAGAGAGGCTAAGTGACTTGCCCAAGGTCACACAGGAAGTCAGTGTCAGACCCAGGATTTGATCCCAGGTCTTCTAAGTCACAGGCTAGGGCCTTTAACATTGAACCATCCCTACTCTCTTGGCAAATGCCAACTTTGCTTAACACATTACTTATTGTAGGAACTTTTTCCTGTGATTCTAATAAAAGATTGTTAACCTGTTTTATGATGAAATGAGGCTGTGGGGAAAGGGCCTCCTTCCTGGAGTTCATTTGATAAGAGCCTGACCAGACCTGGCTAATGTCTATTTTTTCTTTCTTATTAAGAAACAATCTAATATGTCTGAACTTCACCCAGCAAAATCCTGATTTGGAACATGCTGGAGATGCAAAGGATGTGAGTCTGATCAGGTCAGATGGAATCAACTTCCAGGTTCATTAGAATATCATTAGCGTCAGATGCCTGGCTCAGCTAATAAGCTAAAAAGCAACCACTCCAAATCAGGGCTTTCCAGAAATACTGGAAACTGCTAAACTGCATTATACCGTTCAGCCACTAGGTGATGCTGTGCGTAACACACCTTATTTAAGCTAATCTCAGCCAGACCTGGCAATACCTTAAAGGATCTTATGAAAGACAGATCTCTGGTGTACCTCTCTGAGGCCTGGTCTACACTACGAGTTTAGGTCGAATTTAGCAGCATTATCTCGATTTAAGCCTGGACCCTTCCACATGACGAAGCCCTTTCTTTTCGACTTAAAAGGGCTCTTTAAATCGATTTCTTTACTCCACATCTGACGAGGGGATTAGCGCTGAAATCAGCCTTGCCGGGTCGAATTTGGGGTAGTGTGGATACAATTCGATGGTATTGGCCTCCGGGAGCTATCCCAGAGTGCTCCATTGTGACCGCTCTGGACAGCGCTCTCAACTCAGATGCACTGGCCAGGTAGACAGGAAAAGGCCCGCGAAATTTTGAATTTCATTTCCTGTTTGCCCAGCATGGAAAGCACAGGTGACCATGCAGAGCTCATCAGAACAGATAACAGGATGGAGTCCCAGCATCGCAAAAGAGCTCCAGCATGGACCGTATGGGAGGTACGGGATCAGCTCACCATATGGGGAGACGAATCCGTGCTAGCTGAACTCCGTTACAGTAAATGAAATGCCAAAACATTAGAAAAAGTCTCAAAGGGCATGAAGGACAAAGGCCATAACAGGGACGCACAGCAGTGCCGCGTGAAAATTAAGGAGCTATGGCAAGCCTACCACAAAACCAGAGAGGCAAATGGAAGGTCCAGGGCAGAGCTGCAGACATGCCACTTCTACGTGGAGCTGCATGCCATGCTAGGGGGTGCAGCCACCACTACCCCAACCCTGTGCTTTGACTCCGTCAATGGAGAATCACGCAACACGGAAGAGGGTTTGGGGGACGAGGAAGATGATGATGAAGAGATTGAAGATAGCTCACAGCAAGGAAGCGGAGAAACCGGTTTCCCCAACAGTCAGGATATGTTTTTCACCCTGGACCTGGAGCCAGTAACCCCTGAACCCACCCAAGGCGTGCTTCCGGACTCTGAGGGTGGACAAGGGACCTCTGGTGAGTGTACCTTTGTAAATATTACACATGGTTTAAAAGCAAGCGTGTTTAATGATTAATTTGCCCTGGCATTCGCGGCCAGTACAGCTACTGGAAAAGTCTGTTAACGTGTATGGGGATGGAGTGGAAATCCTCCAGGGAAATCTCCATAAAGCTCTTCTGAATGTACTCCCAAAGCCTTTGCAAAAGGTTTCTGGGGAGGGCTGCCTTATTCCGTCCGCCATGGTAGGACACTTTACCATGCCCGGCCAGTAGCATGTAGTCTGGAATCATCGCATAACAAAGCATGGCAGCGTATGGTCCCGGTGTTTGCTGGCATTCAGACAACATCCGTTCCTTATCTCTCTGTGTTATCCTCAGGAGAGTGATATCATTCACGGTCACCTGGGTGAAATGGGGTGATTTTATTAAGGGGACATTCAGAGGTGCCCGTTCC
This sequence comes from Trachemys scripta elegans, assembly GCF_013100865.1. NCBI lineage: Eukaryota > Metazoa > Chordata > Testudines > Emydidae > Trachemys > Trachemys scripta. The sequence goes on along the minus strand of NC_048301.1, from coordinate 13,735,505 downwards.
TGCTCGGCTGTTTGGCTGTGTGGCTGAACAGAAATGTTCCCCGCTGTTAGCCACGCAGTAGGGGGAGGGGTTAAATGATCATCCCAGAGAATTGTGTGCTGCATGCTAACCTGCAAACCGCAGCCCCTCCTTTTAAATTGTTAACCCATTTTAAACAGCCAATCCAATGGCCGCTCGGTATGGGAAATGAGGGCACTGCTGTTTGAAACCATTCCCACATGTTATGAAGGTTAAAGAAGCCAAAAGACTGTGGCTTACCATGGCTGCCTGCAAGCTGAATTCTGTTGCCTGGCAGTGTGTGAATGATCTCTCACACCAAACCGGCAGGCCCTCAATATAAATAAGAGGCAAAATGCGACCTTGTAACGAAAGCACATGTGCTGTGTAATGTGAACAGCAAGGTTTAATGGGAAAGAGTGATCCTATTGTTCTCTAAAATGTGTCTTTTTAACTACCAATCTCCCTTTTCCCCCACTGGCTGCAAATGTTTCTCCTTCGCAGAGGCTAGCGAAGATTAGAAGGTGAAAAAAATGCACTCGGGATGTTCTTGGAGCTCCAGATGTCCTCCCACGCTGACAGACCACAGCAGAATGCATGGAGGCAGACAATGTCAGAGTGCAGGAAAGCACAATGTGAACGCGAGGAGAGTTGGCGGGCTGAATGGCGGGCTGAAGAGGATGCTCCGGCTGCTGGAGCATCAAACTGATATGCTCCAGCGTATGGTTGAGCTGCAGGAAAGGCAGCAGGAGCACAGACCACCGCTACAGCCCCTGTGTAACCAACAGCCCTCCTCCCCAAGTTCCATAGCCTCCTCACCCAGATGCCCAAGAACACGGTGGGGGGGCCTCCGGCCACCCAGCCACTTCACCCCAGAGAATTGCCCAAGCAACTGAAGGCTGGCCTTCAATAAGTTTTAAAGTTTTAAAGTGCAGTGTGTCCTTGTCCTTCCCTCCTCCCCCACCCCACCCGGTGCTTTCCTCCTCCCCCACGCCTCCCGGGCTAACTTGGCAGTTTCCCCCTATTTGTGTGATGAATTAATAAAGAATGCATGAATGTGAAGTAACAATGATTTTATTGCCTCTGCAAGCGGTGATCAAAGGGGGGAGGGGAAGGTGGCTAGCTTACAGGGAAGTAGAGTGAACCAGGAGGGGGGGTGGGTTTCATCAAGGAGAAACAAACAGAACTTTCACACCATAGCCTGGCCAGTCATGAAACTGGTTTTCAAAGCTTCTCTGATGCGCACCGCACCCTGCTGTGCTCTTCTAACCGCCCTGGTGTCTGGCTGAGTGTAATCAGCAGCCAGGCGATTTGCCTCAACCTCCCACCCTGCCATAAATGTCTCCCTCTTACTCTCACAGATATTGTGGAGCACACAGCAAGCAGTAATAACAATGGGAATATTGGTTTTGCTGAGGTCTATCCGAGTCAGTAAACTGCACCAGCGCGCTTTTAAACGTCCAAATGCACATTCTACCACCATTCTGCACTTGCTCAGCCTATAGTTGAACAGGTCCTGACTACTGTCCAGGCTGCCTGTGTACGGCTTCAGGAGCCATGGCATTAAGGGGTAGGCTGGGTCCCCAAGGATAACTTTAGGTATTTCAACATCCCCAATGGTTATTTTCTGGTCTGGGAAGAAAGTCCCTTCCCACAGCTTTTGAAACAGACCAGAGTTCTTGAAGACGCGAGCGTCATGTACCTTTCCATGCCATCCCACGTTGATGTTGGTGAAACGTCCCTTGTGATCCACCAGTGCTTGCAGCAGCATTGAAAAGTACTCCTTTCAGTTTATGTACTCGCTGGCTTGGTGCTCCGGTGCCAAGATAGGGATATCGGTTCTATCGCCCCACCACAGTTTGGGAATCCCATTGCAGCAAAGCCATCCACTATGACCTGCACATTTCCCAGAGTCACTACCATTGCTATCAGCAGCTCTTTGATTACGTTGGCTACTTGGATCACAGCAGCCCCCACAGTAGATTTGCCCACTCCAAATTGATGCCCAACTGACCGGTAGCTGTCTGGCGTTGCAAGCTTCCACAGGGCTATCGCCACTCACTTCTCAACTGTGAGGGCTGCTCTCATCTTGGTATTCTGGAGCTTCAGGGCAGGGGAAAGCAAGCTTCGCAGCCACTGGGAATCATCCCAGACCTGCAACAGTATGCAGTCCCACCAATCTGTGCTTGTTTCCCGGGCCCAGAATTGGTATTCCACGGCATGAACCTGCCCCATTAACACCATGATGTGCACATTGCCGGGGCCCGTACTTTGTGAGAAGTCTGTGTCCATGTCTATTTCTTCATCACTCTCATCACCGCGCTGGCATCGCCTGATTTTGCTTTGGCAGGTTCTGGTTCTGCACATACTCCAGGGTAATGCATGTGTTGGTTATAGTGCTCCTAATTGCCGCAGTGATCTGAGTGGGCTCCATGATCCCAGTGCTATGGCGTCTGGGCTGAAAAAAAGCGCGAAACGATTGTCTGCTGTTGCTTTCACGGAGGGAGGGAGTGGGTGCCTGACGACATGTACGCAGAATCACCCGCGATACTGTTTTGGCCTCATCAGGCATTGGGATCTCAACCCAGAATTCAAATGGGCGGTGGAGACTGCGGGAACTGTGGGATAGCTACCCACAGCTACCCACAGTGCAACGCTCTGGGAGTCGATGCTAGCCTTGGTACTGTGGACGCAGTCCGCCGACTTAATGCACTTAGAACATTTTGAGTGGGAACACACACAATCGACTGTATAAAAACGATTTCTAAAAAAACGACTTCTATAAATGCGATCTAATTTTGTAGTGTAGACATACCCAGAGAAGGAGGCTCTGTAGCCAGTCAATACCTGGTACAGGAGTCTGATCTGCTAGTAGCAGCTCCTGCAACCTACTGTGTACAAGGTGTACATGACACGGTGGCAGAAGTAAACTAATGCTAGAGGAGAGCAGAAATGGAAGGAAAATAGCAACAAAGGTTGCAGACAGAAGGAACAAAGCAACAAAGGTTGCAGGATTGATCTCATCAACATGCCACTCTTCAATGCCCCAGAGAACTTCAGCTTTTACTAACCTTCACAATGGTCAGACTGAAAGCAGTATTTTGCAAGATTTCAAATTGCTACAAAACTCTATAAGGAAACTGGAGATATTCAGGTATCATCTTCAATTTATGCTCTGGGGAAGTAGGCAGAGTATATCTTAAAGCTTTTGACTTTACTGAAAACAATCACAAATATGACTATGAAATGGGTCTGGCTATGTTTGATGCATACTTCATACCTCAGAGAAATGTGGTTTATGAAAGAGCATGTTTTCACCAGAGAATTCAGGAACCAAGAGAAAATGTTGAATGTTTTATATGTGCTTTGCATAAATTGGCTGAAAAACTGTGATTTTGGGACTGCCAAACAAAAATATCAGAGAAAGGCGGGTTATTGGGTTTATCAGACAAGAAACTCTCACAGCACCTACAATTAAAAACACACTTAACTCTACACACAGCTATGCCAATAGCAAAGCAGTATGAGTCAGAAAACACCAAAACCTAGAACAACTTGCAAACTGAAAAACCTGAAACAGATGCAGCCTGAGTACTAGAAGTCATTACCATAAAAGCCTAGAAGCTATGAGGAAATTCCAGGAAAACCACAAAGCCTTTTAGAATAAATGTACAAGATGTGGAAAATTTCGCAGCTAGACATGTGTGTCTACTAAATGTGAGATATGTAATAAATGCACAAACTATGTACATTTTGCAGCTCTTTGCTGCACTCAGGCACAGAGAGAGCTAACTAATATTACAGACAATCGAGAGCCGTTGTTTCTGGCATCTATCATGTGACAGATCCTGCCTGGAGAATGAAACTGAATATTCATAGAAAGACTATTGGCTTTAAAATTGACTCAGGAGCTGACCTCACAGTCATCTCAGAAGGAATTTACAATAACCTTCAACGCTGCCTAGAGCAAGATATCATCTGATACAAATCTAACTAGCTCTGGACGTATTCTGAATTGCATGGGCCATTCACCCCAGAAACAACTTACAAAGACAAAAGCTTTGCATTCAGAGGGCATGTGATCAAAGGATCAAAGACCAACAACATTCTCAGCTGCAGCATGATGAACCTAGTGAAAAACATGGAAGAACTCAAAGGAGTATTTGATGATATTGGACTTTTGAAAGGAGATCCAGTACAAGTAAACTTTAGAGACAATGCTGAACCATACAGGGTACAAACACCTCTACCACACAGATCTTGGAAGTGACTAGCTGCAGATTTATGTGAATTTGGAGGACATCATTACCTGGTGATAGTGGACTGTTTTTCCAGATATACAGAAATAATGTACTTGAAAGACATAACGTTGCAATGTTACAGAGATATTCAAGTGCGCTTTTGCTCATTTCTGTATCCCAGAACAACTAATGATGGACAATGGACCACAATTCAGTGCAGCAGAATTTAAAACACTCCAAGTGAAATATGATGTTTATCATATTACTAGCAGCCACATTACCCACAAGCGAATGGAGATAGTCAAGAAAATCCTACAGCAAGAAGATCCATGCCTTGCTCTTCAGAGTTACAGACCAGTGTAAATCCGGATAGAAAGACAACTCAGAACTATTGTTCCAATTTTGGAAAAGAATCTATCTTCAAAGTGGCCAGATATGAAGATAATAGCCAACTCAGATAAAAAGGCAAAAAGAGCTTACAAATGCTTTTATAAAAGACTTCACTCAGTTAAAGAACTACTGGGTCAAGAACCTTGTGACTATGTTTGTATCAAACTGGATGGAGAAAAAGGATGGACAATGCAAGATGTCGTAAAGAAAAAGAATTCAGCACCCAGATCATATGTGATTGGGACTGACAGTGGAGAGTTGAACAGAAGCTGTTGACAGTTTGTTTCTCAGAAAGAACAATCAACAGAGCAAACGCTACAGATGGTGGATGCAGAATAAGAAGACGGCTTCCCAAAGATTCCAAACCATCCAGAAACAGTCGTTGCAACCAAGGGACAGCCAGATGACCAAGTTGTTTATGCTTCCAGGTCATGTAATTAGAAAATCTATACAATTCAAAGACACCTGACAGACTGGTCTGCATTGAACTTTAAAGACAGTGTAATAGTGTCAATTTTGTAAATAGTAGGAGTGTAGGACTTAAAGGGGGAGGTATAATGGAATGTTAAACTGTGTTATAACTGTTCAGCCACTAGGTTGAGCTGTGTGTAACATACCTTACTTAGGCTAACCTCAGCCAGATTCGGCATTATATCAAAGGATCTGATGGAAGACACATCTCTGGTGTATGTCTCTGAGGAGGAGGCTATGTAGCCAGTCCATATCTGGTACAGGAGTCTGACCTGCTAGTACCAACGATGCAACCTACCAAACGAGGTGTACATGACACTGGGATCCTTCCCTAAAGGTCTATCAGTTTCCTTCTGCTGGAAGAGAGTAAGAATGACATCCTTTTAAGCTTCCATGATCAAGATATCAGACAATTGGATGCTACACTATATTCCTGGTTCAGAATGGAACTTTAGGAAGAAATCTTGAGCCACTAAAGCTTAGAGTAGCAGTGTCAGAGAAGGACCAATGAAAGCAAGATGAGTCATTGGACAAGAGGCTAAAAGGAATAGCAAGCCCCAGATAACAAGCTAGTTTTCATTGCATCTATCGGGGTGGTTTCCAAAATGACCAAGAGCCAGTGTCATTTGTCAGTTTTCAAGGTTTCAACAACTGCCTGTGGTACTGACCCTCCAGAAGAGAGGTAAGCACAGTGCTTGGTAGCTATGCTGATTCCCAGAGTTTTCATAGTGAGACGAACATAGTTCAGTTCCGAGGAGAGCTAGTTCCACTTTGAAGTGTGGTTTCACTCTGATAAACAAGTCTAGAAATGGTGTGATGGGGTTCAGTGCGAATGGGGTTGCACAAGTGCAACTGAGGGCAGATTCTGGTCTGTGGAACCTTTGTTACTTGCAGTGACGCAAAAGCAGGAAAGAATCCAGTGCTGACTCTTAGATTCCCAAGTTGAGGTGACAAGACTGGCAGTTAGGAAACATCATCCTTTTTTGTGTAACTGAGCTAATGTGATGCAGAAGCAGAAGCAGTGACAGAAACATGGAACTCATCACTGCTTTTTATTATTATTAATAGGAAACCAAGTCACTTTTCAGAGTGGATCCACACTTTAAATGCTTTCTGGAATGTCAGTAAGGGTCTCTAGCCTCCCTGTCTCACCAGTTGATTGCCAGGTTGATTGATTACTGGCTCATATTGTACCCTCGCAGATCTTTCCTTAGCTAATTTCTATTAGGATTATCTTGTCCAACCTTCTGCCAAGTATAAAACAGCGCCTCCATTATGGACTTTGGTTTTGTCTACCCAATTTTAAATGATTCAAGTGATGAGGCTTGCAGCATGTCCTGAGGTAGCGCAGCCCACAGATTGTCGAGTCTGACAGACTCTCTAATCACTCTTAAGTTTTTCCTGATATTCAGCCTAAAATTGCTTTTGCTCAATTTCACTTCATTGCTCTCGAGGCCTGTCTACACTAGAGAAGGGCACCAGTCAGGGGAAATGGTTTTCAGATCCGTTTGTGCCTGCAGCAGGTCAGTGCGTCTGCACCGACCAGCCTGGTTTGTGTAAACTGGTGCACTGAAGTTGCACGCAGCACTCCCTTGAACATGCGCATTTTGGTTCTTGTCCCCTCGCCCCGGCAAGCTCCTAAAGGCAGGTGCATATTCTTGTAGTAAGATGAGGCCCTGAAACATAAACTCTTGTGTCAGAGGCCCAGTCTGAGGCCTGAAGCCTGAACCAAAGTACTTCCAAATATTGCTAAGCAAAAGCTGGGCTATGAGCCAGAGGCAGGCCCCACTCACAGAAGTTGGCAAGAAGAGGGCTGCTAGAAGCAGGTGCATCCACACATAAGTGCTAATAAGAGGAATTTGTGCCAAGATGGCATCAGGACACTCCACAGAGATAACGAGGAACAGGCAGGTGCACTTAAAGACAGGGTCAAAAGGACAGCATGATGGATAGATCTGTTTGAAACAACATGATCAAAGGAGGAGACAGCACCCTAATGAGCCAAGGGGCTGTACTTTAATATGTCAATAGGGATGAGTAATCTGTCCTGTAACTGTATAAAAGTAGGTCCCGGAGTGCACATCTTTGTCTGGCCTAGGGGGCAGTGGAAAGTCCCGCCACTGACTGAGCCGGTCCATTGCCAAGGGGCACAAATTCGTAGTATGTCTTGTAGAGTCTACGGGAAACTATTACCGTGTTTCGTTTGACAATAAACTTGGCTCGGGTTCCTTCATACCTTACTGGAGTCTGTGGTCTTTGGGGGTTCTCTCGGGGTCTGCTGTGTCAGTGATATGCGCAGAGCCGGGGCAGCACACAGAGGGAACATGCATGCAGCCGACTGTTATCATCATCGAACAAGAGCAGAGCACCACACCGGTAGCTACTGACAACAACTCTAAAGAATGTTACACTTTTTACATATGTGCAACATACATGAACCTCCCAGTTACACATATGTGCCCCTGCTAACATTATATATTATTTCCCAGTGGTTTATTTCAGCGACTGATGACCCTGGCAGAAAACATGATGTCTTTGCATATTCAGACCACAGTTGTACTAGCTTTTGTGTTTCTCTGCTATTTCATATTCCCAGCTTAGCTTTGCAATCATCCAGAAGGAATTTCAGTAGCTTCTTGATCTTGGAGACCACTTGCTTCTGTCCTCACTGGTATTCCATCTGGCAACAATTCCCCCTTGATAAGGGAAGATACATAAGAGATGTGCAGAGAGTGAGTCTGGTTGTCGAGCCTGTGCGCTTGTAGCAGAAGTTCTGCAGGAGGCATGGCACAGAAGACAGTCCAGGTGGGGAAGGGATGCTCTGATGGCTGTACACCACCTTTGCACCTTGCAGATTGTGGACTGCTCAGATTTACAGGAGCCCCTACTGGGCTGGCTGGGGGCAACAGCCCAGTCCATTATCTCTTAGTGCCATGCCCCCAAGCCATCCCTTCCTATCCCCATGGCCGTGCTTACAAGGACAGCATAAAGCTGAGCCAGCGGAATTCTCCTTCTGCCCACTGTACAGCCCATGTGCCATCTAGAGCAGCTAATCGAGGTCTGATGGGATGCAGAATATGACCTTCAGTTTCTTCTAGTCCCCACCAACCAATAGGATTTCTGCCCATTGAAGGAAATCTAAAATTGATGGAGCCATCATATAAACTGTCACATACTTTTCACTAATTGAAATCCACCCAGAAAACAGGCAGATTATTGTCTGATAAAGTGAGAGAAGAGCATCAAAAAATGTCTAGAGGTGACAGCCAACCCTACAGACAAACTGTCCGATAAATAATCTTGAGTTTATTACAGGGAAATTTGCCATTCTGAGCTTGCCTGAGAGATATAGTATTGCCTTTGACTCTATTGTTTGCCACCATTGGGACTTTGTCTGAAATTCAAATGAACATTCGTAACCTGGGCCACAATTCCAGTTCAATCCCCAAAGCAATTTTTCACTTATATTAGTTCATATTTAAATTAGTCCTTCATTGCTGGTTTCTGCAAAGAAAGGGGATGTGTTGGTTAGGTGAGGAATTATTGATTAGGATCAAATTTTCAAAAGTACCCAAGTGACTAAGGACTTTCATTGACACTTAAGCATCAAAATCACTTTTGAAAATGGGGCTTGGACTCCTAAGTCACTTGGACACTTCTGAAAATGTTATGCCTCTATTTTTGTCAGCATCAGAACTGTGTTTTATACAAAGCTCACACCTGACATGGTTCACCTGAATCAGCCAATCTGCCAAATTGGGTATTTTAAAAATTAACATTTCAATTTCTGACCTCCACCTAACCCATCATTCTGGACACTTTCTGCAAGTGTTAATTTACTATGCTAACTTTAAAAAAAATCCCAAGATGAATTATCAAGATATGCAGATAGCAAATAATTCACCTAAGCTTTCCTTGTTATAAACCTCTTTTCCCAGCAACAGTTCTGTGACGTTGCACTCCATATAATTTTATAAAAATATACTAATGAGTGTGAATATAATGAAACTGGAATATGCTCCATGCAAAAGTTCTCTTGTAAGGTTATCATTACAAAGCTTATAATCTACTGAGTGTGGTCATCCTATTTGTATAAATGTATCATTCTTGTATCTCAAACTAGAAATATGAAATATAACTGAGGTCCAATTGTAATTCTGCAAAGTGTGGGCCATTAATGGTGGTTTGGAATCTTGATGGCTCACATCAACTTGGACAATTTGTAAATGGCTGTTTACTTGCAAGCCTTCCTGTGAGTCAGGCCAGGAAGAATGAAGGCTTGGGGTCTCACAGGACATGTGACCATGTCACCTGGTATTGGAATACATCTAAAGCCTGGGGCTTTTCTATTTAGAAGGGGGGTGGGGACCCAGAGAGACAAAAGATTCCTGCTTTGTGCCAAAGCTATGTAATGGGGTGGAACCGAACAAAAGCGGTTCCGGTCATGAGAAATCCACTAGCTACCACCTGATCTGGAACAAGGGCTGTACCAGGGGAAAGGATTGGGCCTAGACTAGGAAGGCATCCAGTCTGTGAAAGAAGCTTATTGGAACATCTCTGAGGGTGAGATTTTATCTGTAATCAGTTTCTTAATGTATTAGGCTTAGACTTGCGTGTTTGTTTTATTTTGCTTGGTAACTTACTTTGTTCTGTCTGTTATTAGTTGGAACCACTTAAATCAGGGGTGGGCAAACTTTTTGGCCTGAGGGCTGAATCGGGGTTCCGAAATTGTATGGAGGGGCGGTTAGGGGAGGCTGTGCTTCCCCAAACAGTCAGGTGTGGCCCAACCCCCACCCCCTATCTGACCCCTCCTGCTTCTCACCCCCTGACACCCCTCCAGGACTCTTACCCCATCCAACCCGCCCTCTTCCCTATCCCCAGACAGCCTCCAGAACCCCAGCCCCTGACCGCCCCCCGCCACCCCATCCAAACCCTGCTCTCATTCCTGACTGCTCCCTGGGGACCCGTCCCCATTCAACCCCCCCTTCCCCACCCTCTGACTGCCCCGACCCCTGTCCACACCCCCACACCCTGATCGCCACCCTGAACTCCCCTGACCTCTATCCAACCCCTCTGCCCCCTTACCGCGCTGCCTGGAGCACCCGTGGCTGGCGGTCCTACAGCTGCGCCGCCGCGCAGCACAGAGCACCAGGTCAGGCCCCGGCTCTGCATCTATGATGCCCCAGGAGCTTGCAGCCCCGCTGCCCAGAGCATTGCACCGGCAGCAGAGTGTGCTGAGGGTGTGGGGGAGGGGGAACAGCAGGGAAAGGGCCGGGGACTAGCCTCCCAGGCCAGGAGCTCAGGGGCTGGGCAGGAGGGTCCCGCAGGCTGGAGGTGGCCCGCAGGCCATAGTTTGCCCCCTTCTGACTTAAATCCTACTTTTTATATTTAATAAAATCACTTTTGCTTATTATTGAACCCAGAGTTAGTGACTAATACCTGGGGGGAGCAAACAGCTGTGCATATCTCTCTATCAGTGTTATAGAGGGCAGACATTTTATGAGTTTACCCTGTATAAGCTTTATACGGAGTAAAACAGATTTATTTGGGGTTTGGATCCCATTGGGAGTTGGGTGTCTGGGTGCTAGAGACAGGAGCACTTCTTAAACTGTTTTCAGTTAAGGCTGCAGCTTTGGGGCACATGGTTCAGACCCTGGGTCTGTGTTGGAGCAGACTGGCGTGTCCAGCTCAAGAAGGCAGGGTTCTGAAGTCCCAAGCTGGCAAAGAAAACGGGCTCAGAGGTAGTCTCAGCACATCAGGTGACAGTCCGAAGGGGGTCTCTGTGACCCAACCCATCAGAAGTTCCCTTTCGCATTACTTGTTGTAATCTCTGGCTGCTAAATCTAAATTAGAATGCAAAAAAGCTCTGGGTTGGGCCCTTCCATTTTTGTATGTCTGTAAAGCACCAAGCAAACCCATGGCCTTATATAAACATTTTATCAACAGGAGTATGTAGAATTAAAATGGAATATTTAAATCTTAGAGTCTGTGCAACAGTGTAATGAACAAATACACTCTTGAGGTGTTAGAAGGGGGAAATATATTAAACTGTACAGCATCTCCTTTTATCATAGTAAGAGGCACAGAGCTCTACTTAGGACATTTCAGTTCTGTCGCTAATAGAAACTAAGGGTCTGATCTTTGGTATCTCTATCAGTAAGTCATTTCCCTAACTGCAAGGTCAGATCACACAGCGGCATCAAATTACCTCTCTGGGCTGCCAAATTTCTTCAGGTCTGTGAGTCAGGTAAGCGATATGGCAGGTCTGACAGTGGAAATGTAGGACTCGTGGACTGAATGTGTGGAATCTACCATGAAATCATATACAAAATATATTAGATCTATACAGCAATCTAACCATTTGCAAAAGGACAAGGCACTGCAGAGCTATCTCAAAATATTGGGATGGCGCGGGGGAGAGAGATAATTCAGGTCAGAGCACACAATCTACAAATCCTTGGAATGCCTGAGGGTGTGGAAGGCAATGACCTCAGACTGCTTTGAAAATTGATTAAAGAAGCCCTACAGCTGATCATAGTCAATGACCCCATCTATGTGTATCAAACAGACAACAACCTTCTCTGATTGAGTTGGTAATTGTAAAGATTTAGTCCTGAGATCTCTTGTGGTGGCCAGCAAGAAGGCGGTCCAATAGAACCAGTACCACCCAGTAAACTATTCTTCCTCAGCTCAGGCACAGAAATGAAAAGATGAGCTTTGTTCTCTTCAAGGGCTGATTGTCATAAGATCAGCCTAAAGATGATGCTTTTTAAAAATGTATTTCCAGCTGGTAAAAGGCAAGGTATCTGTGCTTCAGGATCTGGTTTGAGCATTAGCCTGCTAAACCCAGGGTTGTGAGTTCAATCCTTGAGGGGGCCATTTGGGGATTGGCCCTGCTTTGAGCAGGGGGTTGGACTAGATGACCTTCTAAGGTCCCTTCCAACCCTGATATTCTATGACATGGAGAACCACTTACTGAAATATATGGCAAAATAGACAGCTGGCCTAAAGAGTTGGACTGCATGGTATCTTTTATCTTAAGGTCTTCTTTGGCTAGAAGTACAAGGGATAAACCAAAAACTAGTAATTGTGAAATGGCATAAATATTTATTTTCTTTTTCAGACCAAGGATCCAATTAGCCTTATGGTCAATGTCTCCTTTTTGCCCTTGTGTGTATGAACCTTTAAAAACAAGCACCTTAAATATACATGTATCTAGTTCAGTTAAAGATTTTATGGTTAGAATACATGTGGCATAGCCACAGCATGCGAACAAAGTTATTTGCTCATTTCAAATGATGGTTTCTGCAGGTGTTCAATGCGGAAGAGAACCACCAAATGTTATGGAGTCTAATTTTGATGGCAAAGGAGATGTTGGGAAAGGACTTTGATTTGTCTGCAATGTGTCATTCTCCAATACCTCTCACCCTACCTTAATACACACATTAATTAAGGATACGTCTATACTTACCTCCGGGTCCGGTGGTAAGCAATTGATCTTCTGGGTTCGATTTATCGCGTCTTTTCTAGACACGATAAATCGATCCCGGAAGTGCTCGCCGTCGACGCCGGTACTCCTGCTCCGCGAGAGGAGTACGCGGAGTCGATGGGGGAGCCTGCCTGCCGCGTGTGGACCCGCAGTAAGTTCAAACTAAGATAGTTCGACTTCAGCTACGTGAATAACGTATCTTTAATAAGTTGCGTATCTTAGTTCGAAGTGGGGGGTTAGGGTGGGCCAGCCCTAAGACTCACAACACCTTGGCAGACATAAGTATTATCTCTAGTACTTTACAAATGGGGAAAAACACCACCAGCCAGAATTGTTTGAGACAACAAATCCAACTGGAGTAACAGACTCAGATCATCTCCCAAGTACAACTCTACCCCGATATAACGCGACGTTATATAACACAAATTTGGATATAACGCAGTAAAGCAGTGTTCCGGGGGGGCGGGGCTGCGCACTTCGGTGGATCAAAGCAAGTTCGATATAACGCGGTAAGATTTTTTGGCTCCCGAGGACAGCGTTATAGCGAGGTAGAAGTGTACTTACCTCCCAGTCATTTGCTGAGTTTGCTAGCTCTGTGAGGATTTTTTTGATTGGGGGAGGTTGTATGAGTATGAGGGGGAGAACTGGGACTCAACAAAGAAGAAATATTAGGTTTCTGATCACACCCATCTTTAGTAGGTCTTATGATAAGGGGACACAATGGAAGAAATATCACGACTTTAAGGGGTTATTTAATTTCTGCTGGGCTTTTACAAAAATCACTGCAGTTGAATTTCAAGTAATCTACACAAACTAGGAAATACATGAAATGTGATTAAGAAAAACATGGAGACGAGCCCAAGTCCAAACACTTAATTTTCAAAGCGACTCTAGGCCTCCCCTCGATGGAAATGTAAGTACATAAAAATAGTCACTATTTCTATTTTTTTTAAAAGGCCCACATATATTTTATATATTTTTTCAGGCCCACATTTTAAAGCTATTTAGGTGTTGCTGTGTCTGCCCATCAGCTGTTAATGGAATTGAGATTCCTAAGTGCCTAAATCCTTTTGGAAAATGAGATTTAGGATCTTAAATCAGTTAAGCATTGGAAAGTGACTATTTGTGCAAGATAAATGCCATGGTGCTGTATACTAGGGACTGTGCAAAAGTGAAATACACTTTTTTTTTTTTTAACACAGTCATTAGTGGCTGGTTATAGGGCAGTATTTCCAACTCAGAAGAGATCATTGTTCTTGCCATGAACAATAGTTATGGTTGCTGTTGGTGAGCCAGTAAATGAATCTTGAAATAGAGGGAAAGGTTAAAACCTGGAGATCCTTATTTTGGGACCACCACCTCCAGTCACAGCTTTGGTGAGAGAAGACTTCTTTAGCATGTAGCCTAAAAAGGGTCCATAGCATAAAGGCAGAGGGAGACAAGTTTGAACACCTGCATCACCTCCACTGCTAAAGAAGAGAGGGGATACTTATAGCCACTTATTTTTTAGTTTAAAAAAACCCAACGTTCATTGATTTATGTATATATTCTAGCAAACTTCTAGAACCCTCGATTGGTCAAATCCTGAAGCGTTGACTCAAAACAAAGCTTTACGTTATTTGCTACCCTTAAAACCTATACAATTTGAATGCATAGCATAAAGCTGTTCTTAAAAACAAGGGTATAAACAAACAAAAGAGTGGCCCATTCTTCAGGAAGGAAAACCTATCATTCTTGCAAAAGCTCTGTGATTCATGAGTTATCAGTAGTGCCAGTGGACATTTGTGGCGAATTTAGCCAAGTTGTGGCAAGTCTTCCTCCAGATTTCAGTAAAGATTTTGGGAAGTCTTCAAGAAAAATCGACACTTTTAATACAAATAATTTCACGCAAATGTGAATTCTAATAAAATGGTTTTTAGTAAGCTCCTGATTCTGCAAACAAATGTGAGCTGTCCCATTGAGTTTATCCAGCTGCCGGTTGCTCACATGCATAAGCGTTTGCAGCATTGTAGCCTAAGTTATGTATATAAGTAGTTTTAAAAAAAATGTCAGTCTTTAGAAAATTCCTGTAATTCCCCAAATCTTCCAGCTTTACTATAGACTAATCTCACATACTCTTAATATTTTCATCCTGGGTCAAGGCAATTAAATATTTGGCAGAACATTTAACCATTTGCATCTTTTAAATTAGCCTACGTAAATGCCTTTTCAATTGAATCCACCCATACTGGACAATGCACATCAGCTGAATGTTTCCAATAAAATGATCAGCAATAAAAGAAGTGAAGCTGTTATTCAGGTCAATATTATGCTTCAAGAATTAACACACTCCTTTGGAGGTTCTACCCAGATATTGTTTCAGTAGTTCTACAGTATGAGGAAGAACCCAGTGATTCAATGTCATTCAGAAAGAGCTTTCCAACCAAAAAGGCCATAAACAAAACAAAACAAAAAAAGTGACTAGTAAAAGGAAAAATGTTTTTTCCTCCCACTTCACTTTAATGCATAAAGGGAGCTTGACCATCACACACTCACTGCTTAGAAATAATACTTGGTTGTTTTGCTAGACAACTCAGGCTAGCTCTACACTACCCGCCTGAATCGGTGGGTAGAAATCGACCTCTCGGGGATCGATTTATCACGTCCCGTTGGGACGCGACAATCGATCCCCAAATCGGCGCTCTTACTCCACCAGCGGAGGTGGGAGTAAGCGCCGCCAACAGAAAGCCGCAGAAGTCGATTTTGCCGCCGTCCTCACAGCGGGGTAAGTCGGCTGCGATACATCGAATTCAGCTACGCTATTCACGTAGCTGAATTTGCGTATCTTAAATAGACTCCCCCCTGTAGTGTAGATGTACCCTCAGTTGTCTTAGCTGGGAACAGAGAGCATTCTCAACCCTTAACAGGGGCGTGTTGAATCTTTAAGGAAGACAGCTTTGATCCCAGGCATTTGAGTTCATCAGAAGATAACAAATCAAACATCCATCATTTAATCTGTTTGAATTCATGTGGGACTTGATGTTAGAATCCTACCAGTTCTCCACTTGTTCATAAATACTTCCAGGGAAGACACCACCTGAATTGTTAATGTAAGAAACAAGGTTTGTGTGCTTTTTTTTTTTTTTAAAAGCATAAAGCATCAAAGTAGGTGAAACTCATTTTCCCCCTTTCCAGGTCATCTCTAAATTCTTAAGGCATTGAATTAGGACTCAGGATATTTAGGTTTAACTCCTAGGTAACCTCACCCAAGTCGCAATCTCTCTGCGCCTCAGGTCCCCATTCTACTTCCTTTCACTCTGTCTTGTTGATTTAGACCTCAATGTCTGCAAAGATTTACACATATGCCTAAAATTCAACCCAGGCCTAAATATTTACAGAATCAGGGCATTAGACTGCAAGCTCTTTCAGGCAGGGACTCTCCCTCACTCTGAGTATGTACAAAGCCAAGCAAAATGGGGCCCTAATCTCAGCTGGAGCCTCTAAATCAAGGGTAGTCAATAAGTGGACCGCAGCCCAAATTCAAGCCGCCAGATGCTTTTGAACGGATCCTGAAATCTTTTTATTTACTTACCATTATTATTTTTATTTTCTCTGAAGTCTGGACCTTGACCAAGAAATTTGAATCTTGACAAAAAATTGATTGCCCCTGCTCTAAGTCCTATTGCAATAACAGGACACTTAAATTCATGCTAAAATGCAGAAGAATTTCCATGCCACACATTTCCAGCGGTCCTAATTATCAGGGTTGGGAGTTTCAGAAGAGCCTAAGGGAGTCAGGCATCCAAATCCAAAGGCTCTTTTGAAAATCCAGATATTCTTATTTTGAGTCAACACTACAGTCACAGTCAAGTACAAATTGTTTTACCCTAAAACAACTGTACATAGGGAGAGAAACCCGATAAACTGGGGGTCAGTATTTGTTTTAGTATCAACAATGAGTAAGCAAAAAAAAAAAAGCACAGTATTCTATTTTAATAAAATAGACTTGAATTGTAACATTTAATTGAGGTCTCTTGTAGGCTTTCTAATTTAGTAACAAAAAAAATATAGACGTGAGGTTTTATACCATACCAGTCAAATACACACACATTATGTAATTGCCTGTTTATTTAGTGGCACCATTTAGAAATTTCTAATTTTCATCCCCCAACTACAATTCTTCACCATTAATAAGCTTAATGCAATTTGTTCAACCGACTCAAAAAAAAATACAATCTCAAAGTTAGAAACTAAATTCACACATTTTCTTTGGGACCAGGAATCTGTACATAGTACAAAATATACATTTATTGAACTTTCTGTAAACAGTTTGAATTGCGTAAAACTGTAAATAGTGGGTGAATTACTGGATAATTTATTATATATTGTAATACATTTTACTTAAGGAAAATAGTTTTGCTCTTGTATATTACTCTGTTAAATTTATAAATTTCATAATGAGGCTGTGTATTCTGCAAACATGCTTTTCAAGCTTAAATCTCTCCATTCACAACACACATTTATACAGGTTATCAATGAAAAAGTTACACTTCCACAAAATATATATATATGTATATAAAGAGTAGATTGAGCTTTCTAAAAAGACAGGCACAGCATGTCACTACAAATGAAATTTTGTTTTATGATACAATGTGGATTCACTTGTGTAAGGAGGATGGGGAAAAACTTTAATTCAGTATGTTTCTACATGGCCTTAGCACCAAGACAGATGCAAAAAACTCTGGTCTAAATGATTTATCAGCCAGCCAGTTCAAGAAACCACACTAAAGACTTCACCCTCTTGAAAATAAATTGCATTCAGTTTGCCCTAGATAAGGGAGCCCACATTTTTGGAGAAGGCCATCTCTCGCATTAACCCTTTGGCACTGGTGGTTGGGATTTCCAGGCACTGAACTACCGGGCATTTTGCACTATTAGCCATTTGCTTGATTTAGCACTTACAGTAAGCACTAGATTCCTGGCACCAAAAAGTTAAAGTGGGTCATCAACAGATCAGGTTAATAAATCCAAATTGGTACCCAAGGTCACAATGAACCCCCATACCAACAATGAAACATATCCTAGGAAATCCTGACTTCCAGAATCAAGTGGTTACGCTGTGGTGGTAAATACTTGCCAACAAAATGCGTGGTAACATTTCACTTACAGCGACACTGGATGTACTGCTGTCTATCGTAAATGATGATTTTCCAGTTTAATATTCTGCAAGTTCCAAATGGCAGCAGATTGAATCTTGTCAGCAAGAATGCTAATTTCCTTATAACAGTTTCTCTCAGTATCAGAGCATTCAGTAGGTCCATTACTGGACACAGAAATTGTGTTAACTCCAACTCCCACCACATAAGAAACTGGTTCAGATATTGTAGGGCTGGAGTAACCAAATCCCTCCCAAAAATTTACACCTAATTTTACCCTTCTCCAAGCTTTTGATGAAAAGCTGCATAATAAATAGAGAAGAAATTTCTTAAAACTGCTCATTGGATGCTTTGAAGAAAAATAGCTGAATTAGACGTTTGAAAGTTATATAACAAGAAATTGCTGTCCTTAATTTTCTATGAAAACATCTTATTTTAACACCATCATCTTTGTTCCCTTTAAAAGAACACTGTGAGGTGATTTAGACTTTAAAATGTTTTTCAAAAGCAAAGATGAATAAAATTACCTTTTTGTTGCCGTTTAATTCCAGTGAAAATAGAACAGTTGAGACTCTAATGCCACAAAGGCGTGCACACACGTAACTTTACATGCTGCAATTATAGTTCAACTTCAATGGGACCTTGCAGGGCCTAAAGGTCAATACTGTACATGCACAAATGTTTGCAGGATTGGCGCCATAGCATTTAAACTTTCCTTTGCCATTTCTGCAAGTGAAATATTGCAGTACAGTGCTAGTGCCGGAGAACCAGAAAGTGAAAATTAAATGACTACTCTATTTTCATTGTAAAAACTGATTTGAAATGCAAAAAAGTAAAGTCAGCATTAGTAGTGAAATTAAGATCTTCGGGTTTAAATTTAATCTAAAACTTCTGACACAGATTACAAAATGTAACATGATTTTTAACCCAACGGTGTTCCTTTAAATTAAATGGGAAGCCTTGTTATTTTCTTTAAATCATGCTTCTGCTCTGAAAAGTGACTGCACTCAGTTGACCTGCTCCCTGTGTATATACAGATTCCTGCCTATTTATTTGTTGATTAGAGTTAAAAACAAAAGCCACCCGACTCCTGTTAGCTCTTTAAGCCCAATAGCTATGAAGAGCGAGCTGACTTGTATTCTGGCTTGTGCAGTGTCAACAAAGTTGAGAACTAAAGACCCAGTCCTATAAAAAAAAAAAAGGCTTACTACCCAGCATAGTGTTTGCTAGCATGAATAGTACTGGTCAGTTGTAGGGGTAAGCACTATGGGCCATATTTTTAAAGATACTTAGGCACCTAAAAATGCAGATAGGCATCTAACTCCTACTGATTTCAAGGGGAGTTAGGCACTTAGGTGCTTTTGAAAATCCCACTAGGCAACTAAGTAATTTTAAAAACTCTGACATCTAGTAGTGCTTGAAGGATTAGGCTCAAAGTTCTGAAGGCAGAATCTTTATTGTTGAGGAGGAATGGCACAGAAAGAACCCAGCCTGACTTTCAGATTCAGGGACTAAGGGTAGGTCTACACTTACCCGGTAGTTCGGCGGCGAGCAATCGAACTTCTGGTTCAACTTATCGCGTCTTGTCTGGACGCGATAAGTCGAACCCGGAAGTGCTCGCTGTCGACTGCGGTACTCCAGCTAGATGAGAGGAGTACCGCGGAGTCGACGGGGGAGCCTGCCTGCCGCATGTGAACTGAGGTAAGTTCGAACTAAGGTACTTCGAACTTCAGCTACGTTATTCATGTAGCTGAAGTTGCGTACCTTAGTTCGAATTAGGGGGTTAGTGTAGACCTGGCCTAAGAATTTGCAAGAGTAGAACTCAAAAACATTTTTACTTGTAAACAGAATGGATGAGATCCTAGGATGTGATAATAGATTAAAAAAATTGTGATACTAATATTGATTTAAGTAACTTTTCAGAGCAGAACCATATTTTAATGTGAATTACTCATGTCCCCATAAAAGAAAAAATATATAAATCCAACCTCCTTAAACATTAAGGTTGAGAGAAACTAAAACATGAGAAAAATAGGATGAGTCCTTTAGCTTGGGCTAGTAAGGTCTTAAAACAATGACCACATATGAAGAATAAACACTTTATGGGGCATTAAAAGTGTACTGCAAAGCTAAAACAAAAATTAAGTTAAACCCAGAAATATGCTGGAGACCTCCCCCAATAACAGATTGTGAACTCCTTCATCAGATAATCACATTTAGTTTTAGTTTAATTTTCCCCACTCTAGCTTTAATGCAAGTCATATCACAAATATTTGTCAAGCTCCTATATAATCAGTGATACTCAGAGGAAAGAGAAAAAATGGACCCTGCTCTCAAGTTTATAATCTAAGTAGACAAAAAGAGGTGATCAGAAGATCACAGGGCAGTGCAATTTTTCGTTTATTTTTCAGGAATCAGTTGACCAGGTTGATAGACTTTGCTGAAAAAGTGTGCTTTTGAAGTGGGACAGTACAAGCACAGCACCCTGGACACATCACAAACAAGGGGGCATTCTGGCATGTCCAGTGAACTTGAGTGCCAGGGACAGGGAGGGGAATTAAAAAAAATTATTACTATGGCTTCTTACAAGCGTTGCTATGACGGCAATTGCCATGACACAGGGCTCTGAAATCACCATTACAGCGCACTGACAATATAGCAAAGCAATTTCATTTAAGCAGACTTAAGCAGTCCTGCAATGAACCACAGCAGGTATATTCCTGTGCCTGCACAGAGACCCACTGACTTCAGTTCATATCAGTTCAGGGGACCAATCATGCAGTTTATTGCAAGGTCTGATTTCTGAGTTGAATTCTTCCGTAATCTGGTCAGCACATACTTCTAAGTTTCACTCAATTTCCATGTTGGCTTTGCAGTTCACATAAGAGATGGCTTTCATTTTGCTCAGCACAGCATTCAGAAAATTCACACGGTATGAGCATGTCTCACAACACCAATTTATTTTTGAAGTGTTGAGAGTCCATCTAATCAAAAGTGACCTAATTTGAGACAACAGTATGAAGACCAAACAACAGTTTATGAACATGTACTTTTAGACACTAAAAAGGAGCTACAATGAGGGGCTAAAAACATAATTTTCACATCTAATGAAGTGAAGCCTGGCAGCAAATTGGACCACTCCATTACACTAAATTTGTCAACTGCAGGTCTCTTTACCTACATATAGTAAACAACGTGCTGCCAGTTTCTAATTCCCATGAAGCAACTCATCAGCAAATATTTATAGTAAAAAGTTTTATAATACTCAGCTGCCTATTGTACATCATGCTCTAAATTAAAGGTTTAAACTTTCACACCAATTCAGAGTATTCAAACATATCAAACTATTTGAACATAGCGTTATCCAATTTGAAAAAAACATGTTTGTCTAAAGGTTCTTAAGGTATGAAGCATGTGTCAGCATGAATGAATGCTGATATATTTGGGAATAAAGTTCAATTACAACTGATACTTCTGAGTTGCAAGATGGTGGCAGCCATCTTGTCAGCCAGTCAGGAGAGGAATTATGCCTTCATGTTTGTACAGAGCTACCAGAAGCAAAATAATCAGATTTTTTTCAGTGTGACACTCCCATGTAAGGCTAAAGAAACTTCTATTCAATAAAAGAACAGGAGTACTTGTGGCACCTTAGAGACTAACAAATTTATTAGAGCATAAGCTTTCGTGGACTACAGCCCACTTCTTCGGATGCATATAGCTTCTATTCAATAGTTGTTTAACAAAAAATGAATGTTTAATACTAAAGCAAAATGCTTATATTTTAAATCAATTCCATAAGGAAATATACAAGCAATGACCTTTACACTCCCTTACAAGGAGCTGCCAAAGGAGTCAGTCCTAAAATATTTTTTTTAAACGATTAACAGCAGCGTTCAGCCAAAATGTTGCCTTGTTGTCCACCCTATTCATAATTAACAGTCAAAAGTTTAGTTTAGTTAAGATGGCACTAGCAGAAGGAAAATAACAATTGCAATAAATGCTATATTCCTTATTTCAGTTTGTTGAATTACCTAATGAATTTTCAAATTCTTGGACTGAGCAAAATGGCCAGTAACTTTTTTATTCATATTTTAACCTATGCAACTGAGGATGCATTAACTTTGCAGTAGATCGTGCTGATGTTCAAAAGTCAGTCAATATCCATAACTACAAGATGTTAACAAGTGCTGTAGGTTAGAAAAATAATTATCAAGAGAGTGTTGTAGTTACTGAACTACTGGTTAATATTCTTCAGACATCTTGCTGCAATGGTCGACTGTCCTGGGATTACCCCAATTCAGCACACTATAAAGACATGCAGATGAAATTCTTTTCTCTGATTCTGACTTCTGCCGAAGGATGAAATTGAACGATGGCAAAGTGACAAGCTCTCTATAGTGCTACTGATGGACTAGCACCACAGCAAGCCAACTATAAAGGACCTAGATTTGCGATTTACAATGCAGGACAAGAGTCCTGCACCCAGACTTTTCAGGACTCTGTATGAATGCAGGGGTCTCCCATGCACTGTAAATTGCAAACCTAGTGCCCCATTTATTAAAAATGCAATTGCATTTAGTAAGTTTGACACTGGCTTTAAAAGTTAATACA
Organism: Trachemys scripta elegans; assembly: GCF_013100865.1. NCBI lineage: Eukaryota > Metazoa > Chordata > Testudines > Emydidae > Trachemys > Trachemys scripta. The sequence continues at coordinate 13,713,171 of NC_048301.1, read as the reverse complement.
TTTTAAAAATTCTACCTTGAATAACATACCTCCCCAAAGCTGAATTAATGAGAGTAGTTTAAGATTATTTGAAACGGTGTTATCTATAAAGCAGTACAATATTTTCCCAAAATGATCAGTGAAACATTTAATCTGACTATAACAATATTCACAGAAACTGAAACCAGTGAAGCTGTCAAATGTAAAGAAAAACACAGAAACTTGCATGGCATATGAAGCAAAATAGCTTTACAAAATGTCATTTCTTTTTAAAAACAAGCGAATTGGGACCATCCTATTTGAACATCTATTCAAAATACATTTTTGAACAGCACATTGTTTGCATTTTTGTCACACAGGAATCTTTTCCCGAGGGAAATAAATAGCACACAATACTTCAAAAATTCTGCTGCCTTGCCCCTGAGGTGCTAATGTTTTTAGCATTAAAAAAAAGTTTAACTGGTGCAAAAAGGAAATGCACAAAGGTGCAAAAGTGCCTTTTTAAGATTTTTTTTTTTTTTTTTTTGCAGATTCATGAAAAGACCAGCTAGTCCTTTGCAAGAATGTTTTTATGTACTTAATACATGTATTTTTGTAATCAAAATCTGTACCTAGAATGGCAGTGTTTATGCACACATAATAGCCTCAGTGCTCTGACCACACAAAAGTGCTGAACGTAAGGCAGAAAAAGGAAGGATTGCAATAGACATTCCTCCTTTACCTCCAAACCTAGTTACAAGCACTGGTAGCAATAGCAGAAGAATTATGTTTATATTTTTAGGAAGGGCCTCTTAGATGAAAATGCTTTTAGTACACAGTATGTCATTATGACACATTTTAAGTGATTATATTTGAAGTATGGCTTTCCACCACAATTTTGCTTGTGATTTTTTAAGATTTTAGGTCTCAAAGTTTCCACAGTCCAGTTCAAGGTTTTGCAGTTTCCAGAACTAAACTTTAGTCTATGTAGAAAAGTAAAGAACAGAATTTTATCTGCCTAATCCTAAAAATAAGTTTAGCTTTCTGTACTAGTATACCGTGTAGTATTAAATACATTTGTTAATTAGGTGCTTGCGAAGCTATAACTTATGACATTATTATAGTTTTGCACTCTACAACAAAATTAGACATTTTAAGCATTTATTTGTAGGTCGGTAAGGAATTGGTTCTTTAACCAAAAATTGCTATAAATTTATAAATACAAATAGTGCTTATGGTTTCTTCATTCATGCTTGAACAGATTACAAACTGAATACAATGAAGTTACGTTTAAGCACCCCACATAAACAAGAGGGATAAAAGAAAGATTTTGCTGGTATATACTATACTTAATTCTGAGACACTATAAGTTACTTTTTCACTGTTCAAAGTTCCCTAACTCTGCATTAGTTTTAAGGCTATATATACAAATATGTATATTTCAAAGTTAGGGAAAAGACAAATATAGCAAAACGCATTGTACTACATTTTCCTATCAAAAAGTAATTTTACACCAAGTTTTGATTTTTTGTTTAGTTGTGGTAAGTGTTACAAGCTACTTATATTTTACTGATTTTCCTTTTGGGGACTCTGCCTACTGAATGATTAAAGTAAACTACTATATTAACAACAAACACAATATCCTCAACCTAAGAAGACAAGAATACAAGGTGCACAAAACAGTAGTTTTGCAAACACGACTGATTTGAAAACTTACTTTTTGTATGTTCAATGGGAGAAAGTTAAGCTTAAGTCAATTTAGTTTATGTTTATTACCCTTAAAAATTTTAAATTAGAATTTAATTTTAATGACCAACAGTTACATATTGTCAACATGCTATATTTCAAATCACAAATACTGTTTAACCACTAGTTTCTCATTCTAAATAAGTGGGTCAATTAAAAACACACATACCATAAAATGTTAAGATTGTCAGGCTTTGACAAATGTATTTTCATTAAACAGTAGGCAAATTCAAACTGATGCTCATCTCAGTGAAAAATAAAAAGCCTGAAATAAATCCATGTAAAATAGAGTAACAGATTAAACCCACTACATCCTCCAGTGTCTTTCTATGCCTTGGGCAACAGTCAAAGTTCTCTCCATTTTAAAAATGGGCTACCAATTATTTAAAAATATTTTTCCACATGTGAAATCTCATTTACAATGGCACAGAATTTCAAAAGGCAGGAAAAAAAGAGGAATTACACATATATGATTAAATTTCTTGTTTTTTAAATCAAGCTTTATTGATAAAATGGAATTCAGAATATTTTACTTGGAACAGCAGCAGACTCAGCCAATCAGGATAGTAAAAATGCTGCAGACTCCTACTGTATGTAGAAAGTTGCTCCCTCTTGCTCAACTGATTAGTAATTTCGGGTAAGGGTTTGTAAAAAAGAGGTGCAAAGAATCAAGGCATTCTAACCTCAGAATTGGTATACTTATGATTGCACTGTATTATACAGCATGATCCTGCTTCCATTGAAGTCACAGCCGAAACTCTTGTTGATTTCAAGTGGCAGCAGGACTGGGACCATAGTAAATAGCAACAGAAAACATAAAAAGATAGGTTTGTTGGAGAACGAGCAGTATGTTAGTTATTTTTCCCACTGCCAAGCAAATTCATACACTACAGTTGGGATAAATTGCCCGAATGTTCTGCTTTATATAAAATAAAAAATAATCTTACAGTTTTGTGCACCTCTTGAGCATCTAGCTGGCTAGGCTGCTGCTCCTTGCAATCCAAAACCACAACATAAATTTAAAGGGCTATATATTTGTTGCATCACACAACAAGCCAAACATTTCTTCTAACCTTTATAGTGATTTAAAGCAGTTCATAATTAAATATGAGCATTTTGTACAAGGACAATTGCACTTTACAAAAACAAAATCATACAACATAAATTGCTGGAGTCTGATTTACAACATGAATTATGGTTTGAAATCACGTTTACAGAAGTCTGTTTTACAAAAAAAACATCAGTTCCTGGGCTAGATGTCGTACTGCTGTAGTTTTCTGGTGTAGTCACTCTCACCAACACATCATAATCCCTTCTTTAAATAAGGTTGAGGATGGACGTTAAGAAGGGTCACTGAGGTTGGGCCGCACTTTCAACTGGAGGATGAATGTAAACTCCACAGCTAGATGGGCAGTTTTACCACATATCATCAGTTGATGCAGAGTCCTTAATAGAGAAAAAAGAAGGAACCCTTTAAAGTCTGGAGTGCCCAAAATTACAGCGGTTTCTGGATAATCCAGACTGAAAAGGGTAAAAATATGGATAATTGTAGGAGTCTTTTTTCCCTTTAATGAAGGGTTTCATACTAGATACTTGTAAAATACTATTCCTAACAACATGCAAAAATGTATATTCATTAAACTATTTTAATTCAGTAAATATTAGCTAGCACTAAAGCAGTGTTTTAACACCTGGTCTCAAGTGTAATATACTTTGTTTTCTAAACCTTTAAAGCTGCTCTAAATAATTGTTAACATCAAAACCAGCACATTCAAAAACATTACCAGTAGAACCTAAAAAAGACAGTATACTAAATGTATCTATTTGGACAATTTCTTGCAGGTGTGCTAAGTTCACAGGGAGCATGTTTCCAGTTATTCTTAATTACGTTCTACCTACTCTGACTGCCTTCTCAACTAGGGTAGCCAACTTTCTAATTGCACAAAACTAAACACCATTGGCCCCACCCCTTCCCCGAGACCCCCCACACACACCCTCACTCACTTTCACTGTGCTGGGGCAGGGGTGAGGGCTCCGGCTGGGGGTGCAGGCTCCGGGGTGGGGCCAGAAATGAGGAGTGAGGGGGCAGAAGGGGCCTCTGGGCTGGGGCGGGGGTGCAGGAGAGGTGAGGGCTCTAGCTGGGGGTGTGGTCTCTGGGCTGGGGCTGGGTATGAGGGGTTCAGGGTTAAGAAGAGGGCTCCGGGCTGGGGCCAAGGGGTTTGGAGTGTGGGAGCGGGCTCTGGACTGGGACAGGAGGTTGGGGTGTGGGCTCTGGGGTGGGACCAGGGATTAGGAGGGGTTTGAAGCGCAGAAGCGGGCACTAGGCTGGTACAGGGGGTTGGGGCATGGGCTCTGGGAGGGAGTTTGTATGCAGGAGGGGGCTCAGGGATGAGGTTGGGGTTTGGGAGGGGGTGTAGCCCAAGGGGTTCTGACCTGGGGCAGGGGTACGGATGGGGGTTCAGGCTCCAGCCGGGTGGCGCTTACCTCAGGCGGCTCCCAGTCAGTGACACAGCAGGGTTAAGGCAGGCTCCCTGCCTGCCCTGGCTCCATGCAGCTCCTGGAAGCAGCCAGCATGTCTGGCTCCTAGGCAAAGGGGCGGCCAGGATGCGCTGCACGGTGCCTGTACCTGCAGGCACCACCTCTGCAGCTCCCATTGGCCGGAATTCCCAGCCATTAGGAGCTGTGGAGCCGGCGCTCAGGGTAGGGGCAGCGTGTGGAGATTCCCTGATCTCACCGGCACCTAAGGGCTGCAGGGACATGCTGGTTGCTTCCAGGAGCTGCACGGAGCCAGGGCAGGCAGGAAGCCTGCCTTAGCCCCACTGCACTGCCAATTGGACTTTTAACGGCATGGTCAGCGGTGCTGACTGGAGCCGCCAGGGTCCCTTTTCGACCAGGTGTTCCGGTCGAAAACCAGATGCCTATTCTCAACCCTCTTGCTGTAAGGAAGGCTTAGAATCCAAGTCACACCGTAAGTACTTTATTGAGAGTTAAGATTAAATTTAAAAGAAATTTAAACATGTTAAGATATGGAAAATATACATGGCACCCAAAGCAACCTAAATTCTCCTCTTGTAATGACATGAGGGGAAAATATTGCAAAAACTATCGTTAAAAATCAGTTTAATCTGGAACCATAAACCCTAAAATGGCCATATGGTATCACTACAGGGAAGAGTTAAAGTTGCTTGGGTGTCTTAATTGTACATTTCTATATTTTAATATGTTTAGATTTGTTTTAAGTGTAACCTTAACTCTGAATTATCTGAATTTGCAATACTTGGTTCTTGGATAATTACAACATCCCTGTAAGACACCTTTATCTTCAAGTTATTAAACTATCAGCCTTAACTCCATTTTAACATAGTTGTGTGTGTCTTGGAATGTCCTTATAATAAATTATGCTTAATCAGATCTCCTCTTTCCCTCCTCATACTTATTTTTTCATCCTCTTTCCCCTCTGCACAAAGAATTTAACAGAAAAAAAGTTGAATGAGGAATACTGGACTGCCCATCAGTTTTACTGATCAGAAGTTGTCAGCAAGATTGTGTTTACACAGTCAGAGGCATCACTTTAAGAGGAAAGAGGCTTCTGTTTAAAGTATGTCTGAGCAATGCCATCTCTCACTACTTTAGATTGGTGGAGCCGATGTGCAGCCCTGTACTCCTTATTCAGCTGTTAAGTAGAATTTAATAGGATTCTCTCTCTTTGCAGGACCGGAAAGAGAATATTGGTCATGAAAATTAAAATGAATTATTTACTTTTAAAAAATTATGATTTGTAAGAGTAATGTCTAAGCTTTCCTATGGGACTACAAGTAGTAGAAGGCAGAAGCTAGAAAGGACTAGGATAGGCAGGGTGAGAATCTGAGGTGGCCATGTTTGTTAGAGCACATAAAAAATTAAGTCAGCATCAAGTCAAAGTGCAGAAATTTACTTACTGACTACGTACTATGCAAATTCCTATACTCTGACTACCAATGACACTTAGATTTGAGTACTGTACATTTGCAGAAGAGTTATACAATGAATGACTGCATATCATCCCTATGCAGGGATAATTCCATTTTACTTATAGATATGGGTCAATTTCTTAGAAATGGGAGGAGACAAGAATAGAAGAGGCTCATTGTAAACTGTAGCAAATAAAGCTTAAGACCAACTGTGCAGCTTCTGTTACGCCAAAGCATTTGCAAACTGCATTTCACTTATATAATTTTTTGTTAATTAAAAAAAAAATCAGATTAACGGTATTAGATGCCAGAGACATTAAAAAGTAACTGCTTTCTTTCTGAGACACAGTACTCCCAAGAATTTAAAGATGTTTCCACAAAGTGGTTCAGTTTTAAATGGAGTTATTGTTCCCATTTTATAATTGTTTTTATTGAATTTTCACTGTGAAAAATATATTAGGGAAGTTACAGCATAATATAATCCAATGATCAGAAAATTATGTTAACTGAACTAGAATTGTAAATATGCTAATCATAGCAACTTTTAAACTACTAAGCATCCAGCAGAAAGTTACAATAAGAACACTTTTGCCTGTAATTCAGGGAATTAAAATTTCACAAAATGATATCTTAATGAAAAATATTTTAACACAGATTTCCCACTATCTCTGTGGTATCAGGGATGAACCAAATAAAATTAGATATCTCAAAACAAGACAATATCTGCTTCTAGTGGTGGGATCTGGCACCAGATGTGGGGAAATGAGAAGACAGAATACAATCAGACTTTCAAGTCTTGAACTGATAGAGGATAAGAACAAATAAGAGTTCTGAAGGTTCAGATGAGGGAAAGGGGGGAGGGGAGGAAGAGAACTCACAGGGCACAGTCTACAGAATGCACTTTTGGAAAAAATCCCTCCTCCGTCAAAGAGCTGTAGTAGGGTCTGCACAAAAGGGTTGAAAGATTTCAAAGGGTAGGACGGAAATGATGGGAGAATGAAAGTACTTACAGCATCATCATTTCTATAGGGGTTCAGTCTGTTATAAACAGCTTCAATCACACTCCGTCTAAACCAAAACAGAAAACAAAATATTAAGGATTTTCTAAAATTAAGTCAGACATTTCTTAGATGCAATCATGACGTACTAAAATGCAAAACCTTAAAAATGGTAAAAACATTCAAAATGTATAGAACTTCAGTTTTTTGCAAATAAAGCTGCCATGTATAATTTATGCAGTGCTCTCTTTTGGATTCAGGAAGAGATAGTTTAAAAAGGTTAACACTCCTAAGGATTTTGCCAACAAAATGGAAAATTACATAGTCTAATTGAAAAGTCTCATATGCAAATGTCTGCTCCCGATATACTGACAGGGGCATGCCCACCTTTTGTCTCTGAAGTAATAAGACAAGGAGGTTACAGAGTGATGAGCAGCGTAAACCATATGCATTTGTATGCTTGCAGGATATGGTGGCAGTAAACAACACACCATTGATGTACAAAGATAATATTTTTCACAAGAGAGCACGGTATTTGTGTTTTCTGAATACAATTTTTAGTGTGCCCCTTAATGAAAGCTCTGCATTCTTGGTTTGGTTTAAGTTAGTTTCCATTATAAATCTTGTTAGGTTATTTATTTATTTATTTTTAATAGAGCAGTAGCAGCTTCCCATTACATGCCCGATTTTCAACTCCCTTTTACAATTATCCTCCAAAAGAAACCAATCTCAACTTAAAACAGAAATTTTGTATAGTATATCTCACCCTGCAACAGAGATATATTCCTGGGGAATTTGGTAAAAATCAGCACGAGTTTATAGTGTGTTGAAAATTTACCTTTTATTCATGTCTGAACTTTTAATTTTTATAATCTCTCACAAAACAGCTTGGCTTTGGTACTCCTCCCCTCCCCTTTTTTGTGCCTTGCTGATTGCACTTTGGGGGTGGATGAGGAGTAGAGGATTAATTACAAAGATATATAATAAAACATAAAAATAGCTTGTGATCCCTGCTTACCCAACTGTAGGGGAAGAGATTAACAAGGGGTTCGTTAGAGCAATAAGACTAAAAAACAGTGGAATGCTAAGGGAAAGAGGAAGTATTTGCCTTCCTCAGCAAGCATGATAACTGAGAAAATGAAGGTCTAGTACAATTAAGAGATTTTAAAGACTTTTGATAGGGCTTTTTTTTGGGAAGGGGAGTGGATGGGGGGACAAAGCTGAAGAATGCCTCGGTTCTTACTCTATACAATAGGGTCAGGTGGAGAAATGCTCTGCACACATGTTCATGCCTTAAAGTGGCAGAATGGCATCCTCCCCCTTGTCTTTCTGTTAGTCATGATTGCAGACTGGGCTACACTCAATGAGCTGTTTTAATTTTTTTTCCCCAATACTTATAAATATAAAAACTGATCTATTACTGACTCCAGGCCTATGTTCAGGGATAGTGTAGGAAATACAGGAAAATGTAAAGGGGTCAGTATCCTAGAGAGGCCATGTTGGTAGCATGCTAGCAAGGGTGTGGGCTGGGCTGGTGTATCTAGTTTTGGAATGAGGGACTTTGGGTGAGGAATAAGCAGGGAGATTCCATGATAGGCAGAGAACAGCAAAAGAGACAAGGGAATGAGGAAGATCCTAATCAGCACAACCACTTCCAAAGAATCACCTAGTAACTTCTGGGCAGCATAAACAAGGTAGGGATTGATTATTTGGCCATGAGTAACAATCTGGATCTATTACCTGCCCATTTCCAGACATCCTAATGTCTAGAGTTCCAAAAGGTGTACAATTTTTGAAGAGAAAGTAATACTGTTTGAGGGTATTGCTGGACTGCACTGAAAAAATTTCAGCCTTAGTTTTTTAAACCAAACTTTTTGCTTCCAATTTTAATAATTAATTTCAGCATGATAAAAACATCCCAATAATAATGCTGTCTCTGTGAAAAGATTCTCAGAGAGAAAGCAGCTAGCTATGCAATTATGTCAGAAACCTGAAATTTAGTCAGTAAAATATTCTAAATTACTCACATTCTAAAAAAGCGTTTTATAATTAAAATAATTAAGAAAATTATTTCCTTTAACACAACATGACAGTACAACAAACCAAACACCACCAAGGACTTTTTCAGAAACCCCATCATTTTGACATCTAGTAAATTTTTATAAAAAAAAGAGTTTTAGAGGTAGTTTCAGGTACTACCACTGTCCTTGATTTCCCTTGAAAAATGTGTGGGTTTACCATAACATTTTTTTTTTAAAAGTCTTTTCCTTCCCCTATCCCCTTGCTGTTCCAGATAAACAAGGAAAACAGCAAAGCTGACTATCAAAAAGTGTTATTCCATGCACAAACTGAAAAACAGACTCCTCTCTAATCTTTCAGACATAATTATCTCAGGTGTTACAAGTAGACAATTGTCAGATAAATGATTTTCAAATTGACAGCATCTCTTTAAGTTACATTAAGGCCCAGTTCAGTAACTTAATTAAGCACACATTTAAAAGTTAAAGGTTTCAGAGGGGTAGCTGTGTTAGTCTGTATCAGCAAAAACAACGAGAAGTCCTCCTGGCACCTTAGAGACTAACAAATTTATTTGGGCATAAGCTTTTGTGGACATAACCCACTTCCTCCAATTCATGGAGTGAAAAATACAGTAGGCAGGTAAAAATATACAGCACATGAAAAGATGGGAGCTGCTTTATCAAGTGGGGGGTCAGTGCTAACGAGGCCAATTAAATCAGGGTGGATGTGGCCCATTCCCAACAGTTGACAAGAAAGAGTGAGCATCAACAGAGGGAAAATTACTTTTATAGTGACCCAGCCATGCCCAGTCTTTAATCAGGCTTAATTTGGTGTTAAGTCTGCAAATTAATTCCAGCTCTGCAGTTTCTCGTTGAAGTCTGGCCACTTTTTTGTTGAAGAATGGCCACTTTTAAGTTTGTTTTTGACTGTCCAGGGAGACTGAAGTGTTCTCCTACTGGTTTTTGAATGTTACAATTCTTGATGTCTGATTTGTGTCCATTTATTCTTTTGCGTAGAGACTGTCCGGTTTGGCCAACATACATGGCAGAGGGGCACTGTTGGCACATGACTGCATATATCACATTGGTAGATATGCAGGTGAATGAGCCCCTGATGGTGTGGCTGATGTGGTTAGGTCCTATGATGTGTGTTCCTTGAACAGATATGCGGACAGAGTTAGCAACAGGGTTTGTTGTAGGGATTGGTTCCTGGGTCAGACATCAAGAATTGATGGTAAGGCAACTCCCATCTTTTCATGTGCTGTATATTTATACCTGCCTACTGTATTTTTCACTCCATGCGTCTGCTGAAGTGGGTTATAGCCCACGAAAGTTTATGCCTAAATAAATTTCTTAGTCTCTAAGGTGCCACAAGGACTCCTCGTTGTTTTTATTCTTTAAGTGCTGTCCCTGAACAGGGAATGGTTTCTTGAATCTGGGCCTAAGCTGCTATTGCATTTGTTCACTAACTAGCTAAAAGCCTGCATCTCAGAGTAAACAAATCAGTGTATTTTCAGTTACACAGGTATTGCAGATATTTCTTTAAAACAAAACCAATGAGCCGTAACAATTGGTTTGCAAAATTATCACACACAAACACGCACAAGAGAATCCTGAAGTTAGAAACACCAACATAGGATGGGAGTAAAATAAGTCAATTTTTAGTCTCAACACTTAAAATTAGTTGCAGTCTAGGTTATTTAAATCAACCAGGTTGTGCAATTGGGTAACATAACCTGTTTATAGGACACAGTACAATAACAAACAGAACAGATCTAACATCTCAGAATGATGTAGCTCTGCTGCAACACAGGTAATAGTCTCCCATGAAAAGGTGTCTGTTTTCACCACTTTCACTAGCACCATAAAAATACTCTTAAGTCAGGTGCAGCAGGAGAGATTTGCTCACAAGCCCAATAGAAGAAAGAAAAAAAAAAAACAGAGCTAGAAAGAGGAGTCAAAAGAATGATACACATTCCAATTTAATGTTGCAATATTTAGATTTGCCAAATGTGTTAACAATAACTCAGACTCAATGATGCTTCGAAGAAAATTAAATATATTCTAAAAATAGATACCCTTCTGACATCTCAGACTGGCTGCTCAGTTTTCTTTTTTTTTAAAAAAAAAAACACTGAAACATTAGCATGAAAACAAGGTTTTTGTTTCTTTAGAAGTTCATTTGCTCTGGAGTCTAGCTGTTTATTGCTCACTGGAAGTCATAACTCTGACATCACAAACAGATAATTTATCACAAAGACAGCTAAAAGAAAGCTATCATGCTTAAGCAAACACCACACTATGAAAATGATAAAATTTGAAATAGATAATTTAGAATGTATTCATATAAATACATTTTAAAATAGAAAAATATTGGTTCGTGAGCAATCTATACTAAAATTGCTTGATTTACTGGACAGAGGAGCTTGAGATTTGAATTCTTTGATGGTTTAATGTAATGTATAAAACTAGTAACTTTGTTTCAGACTATTTCTTTAAGACAACAATCAAAATGAATCTGTATAAAATTTTAAATTCAATAGCCTGCTTAGCCAGGGTGCGGCAGTAATTTCCTTTAAAGGGATAATTAGCTAAACAGCTTATTTATAATTCTAAAAAAAGAGGTATACATTTAACAAAAAAGCAAAAGCAAAGAAAGCTGCCAAGTGAAGCATTAAATGCACAGAGTAATCGCTATTTGTTAACTATGTACATAAACTACTTTTCAAAATGAGCCATTATATGCATTACATTTCCCTTACATCTTAAAAAGTAAAAGCAGTAAACATTTTAAAGCTACAATTAACAGAGGAGGCCACCCTTAAAAGCAGTCCATTCTTTCTACAACTATAGTTTGACATTCACATATTTTTAATTTTAGAAACTATCATCCACAGTCAACCACGGTCTTGTGCATGGATTTTTTTCCAAACTTAAAACAGATCAAAATGTGAAAGAGATTAGTTGAGAATGGACGATGCCCTTTTGGTCCCCATAAACCTTATTTCAATTTATTTATTTTTAAGAGTGGCCTTACAAAAAGTCTCTGTTAATTTAGATCAAAAGCACAGTTACACTAACGTAGACTCACTTGCTTGCCAATTCACCCCCTGGCGGGAGGTTTGGGATGCTCTCAGTTGCTAACGTACGCATCACGTGGACTAAGTCTGGCACTCCTTCACCCTGCTTCTTTATGATCTCTGGGAATCAGAAGTACTTTTTTGGTAAGTGCAGTCCAAATTTAACTTGAAAAGATTGAAACACTCAGTTTTATCAAAAAGCAGTTTAACATTTTAAAAGACAGCATTTACCATGTTGGACACGGTCTGTAATCTTTGGTGCCATAACAAAAAAGCCAGTGTACCTGTAAAAAGCTATTGGATATTTGACAAAAAAAAGACCAACTACGATCTGTTCTTCACATAGTTCTATACTTCCAAAACTGTAATCTTTTTGATTAGTATATTACATAACAAAGGGCATCTTAACAGCTAAACAAACTAGGTAGTTCTAAATAGGCTTCACTAAAACATAATTATTGTATTTTGCCAATGAAACATCCTGTGAAAAAGCCGGCTTTTAATGTAAATTTTTTTATATGAATGAATGTTAAAAGGTTATTGCCATGGTAGAAAATATAATATTTTGAAGAAACAAGAAGTTAGGTGTTTTGTTTATAATATGCTTTATATAGTTATACCAGATTGCAAATTAACATAAAAACATAAAAAGTCATTATGCATAAACTGACACGAGCCAAGAATGTCAGAGTTAAGATACAACTCTGTCCTTAACTCACCAAAGGGATATTTCAACAGCAGGTGATTTTACATACAACAAACCCAATCCACCTCTTCGTCATGTAAGCAAAAGAATCTCTACAGTAGCCACAGCAAAGTGTGCTAAGAATAAAGCTGCAGCTAGCTAAATTTCTTAAGCCTCATCTTCTGAGGTGTTGAACACTCACATATGCAGCTGAATTTACGTTAGTTATCACCTTTCAGGGGGCGGGGGGGGAGGGAGGAAATCAGACTTCTTCCAGTTTGGGGAAATCCGTTAAATTTTTTTACAAGGTAAATGAGAATTGTCTACTATCCCATGACATTTAAATGTATATACATTTCTCAATACACTAGAAATTCCTTCAAGGACATTATTTAAGAAGATATTTTATTAAATCAGCTTGGAGTTGTTGATCTCCAAGTGGATGTCATGGCATGTGTACAATAATGCGCATGCACAGTTAAATAGTCTTTATGTAGTAAAATCTTTCCAAAATTTATTTGAAAAAAGTAATTTGAACACATGGAGAACCCACTTCCAATTTAAATATTTTGACAATTTATCTTTTTATCTCAAATACTGAAAAAAATAATCAAGATGTACGAGATACCATTTTAAACTCATATTGGTGAGTTAACGGCAGACTAAAGTGTCTAAAACCAGTATACTTTCCTTTTAAATAAAAAAAAAATAGTACAAATTCATGAACTGATTTGTGTGCACGGAATGGGTTTTCTGGGCTACAACCTTCTATGCAAAAAGTTTTAGCCCAATTTGCAGCCAGATTCTATGCAAGTAATTGACACTGGAAACACTGGCATGTACTTGCAGTAGAATAACCAAATGTCAAAATTTGCAGTACAAAGTATTAGCTGTTTAGTTCTACATTTTAAGTAGGAAAGAAATCCAACATGTGACATTACACATTAGGCAAACATCTCAAAACTCAAATGTGCCACTTTCTCAAGAACTATGGCCAAACTTCATATTTTACCATCTAGCATTTAGTAAAAAGAATTCTAACACTTTTAAATCTGAATAAAAAGCAAAGATCTCAGATTTGGTTCGCCAAGTTCCTTTATTGTGTAATCTTCAACATCTAGTATATTCTACATCATTCTAAAGCTAAAGTTCTGCTGTACAAAAATAAAGGGATTTATACTTTGCCTAAACTACACAGTTTCACAACCTAAAGCTGCAGTACATTTAACATACAGTCACCACTAAATGAATACATTTATAATTGGAGAGAACTATAGATACAGTCTGAAATAACACTGATGACAACAAATGGAACCAATCCATTGCTTCTTTTTTTTTTTTTTTTTAATAATTATTAAATTATCTTTTGTTTCAATGCATCTTGCATCCCTTTCTCTTTAACCTACTTTAAACCTTCTCAATGTTTTCACCATTTAAGACAGTGGAAAAAAACGTACTTACACTAAACATAAAGAATTCGAAATGTATCTACTTATTTCCTGTTTTGAATGGAAATTTCATATAAAATTCTTAAAAATCGAACATTTCAGGTTTTGCTGAAAAATGGCCAGTTAATTTAAAATTATCCATTTCAATTAAGTCCGTGGATTACATGTATCTAATAACCAGATTTGTTACTGGGTTAAGTATGTATATGCTACAAAATTGGTTTTAAAGAATGGGGCAAAGAGCTTAAGGAATATTAATTTAAAAAAAAAAAAAAAGTCAAACCAGCTCAGTAACTGGAGTAATAGTGCAACTAGAGGACTACATCTGGGAATGACTGATTAATCTTTTCCAGCCAGCAAGTCTTCAAAACCTTTTAGAAGCAACACTGATTTATTAGAAAGGGATGGCACGAAGATGTTTTGCCACTTATACTTCACCTCCTGTTAGACATTTTCAGCTCTAAATGTGAGCCACAGAAGTGTCCAACATTAATGCAAGAACGTAGGTTAAAGGAGTGAAGGATAGTCTGGTGTAAGAGGGAAGAGTAGAAACCTGTATCAGCCAGGTTTTTTTATTCCCTTTTGTTGTTCGAGATGGCCATCAATACATGGCCTTCTTTACAGCATTAAGTACAACAAACTTTAATACGAAGATATTAAAATAAGATTTTACCACACATTATGGGATGAAAAATGCTTTTATGTAACTGATCAACAAGAAAATGTATATTAAAATATAATCTAACCTCATTACTAGGACTATGTTTGCTGGTCAAACTGCCTATTTTGTTATATAACTGCTATGTCTTGCAGTGCTCATTCACAAAATTTCCATTTTATTGGATTTTAATTTTCTAAATTAGACATTACAGACTGGTAAAAACCACTTTCAGAATTTCTTTACATTTACCAATTTCTTCAATTGAAATTGTAGCTTTTAAAATTTTAAACACTGCATTATTACTAAGGCATTTCAAGATAACAGTAGTAAGATTATTCAGCACAGTGTTGAAAGTTTCAGCAATGGCCATATTAGTCCCACCTCAGTAGACAATACTGTATATTAAGTTTCCAGCATGAAACAATCTTATTTTAATTGCATAAATATGGTTAAGTTTAATGTAATAAAGTGACATTGTGGCTTGAGTTTCCCTTTCTCACATATAGTCCCAAAAATTTCACTCATGGTAGTGAGAGGGCTGTAAGTTCAGAAACTATGCAATGTTATAAACTGCTATCAGGTTGCATTTTTTGCTTATAATAAAAAGTGTAAATACTATTTCTGTGTGCATTATCAAAGGGAAAAGATGTTTAAGTCCAAGAAAAATAACTTTAAAACAAAGTGTGGACTCTAAAGGGGTAGCAGCAATATATTTTTCTAAATGTGTCCACTGAATTAGGATTAAAGTGCTTTATATCATGTAAATTTCCCCCACTCACACAGACAAATATGAAGTTTCACTTGTCCCTGAAATGTGTTATTTCTAAAAATGCAAGAAACTCAGCAACCAAACAAATGCATTGTTCCCTACACCAGTGGTTCTCAAAGCTGGTCTGCCGCCTGTTCGGGAAAGCCCCTGGCGGGCCGGGCTGTTTACCTGCTGCATCCGCAGGTTTGGCCAATCGCGGCTCCCACTGGCTGCGGTTCACCGCTCCAGGCCAATGGGGGCTGTGGGAAGCGGCAGCCAGCACATCCCTCGGCCTGCGCCGCTTCCCGCAGCCCCCATTGGCCTGGAGCAGCGAACCACGGCCAGCGGGAGCCACGATCGGACAATTCTGCGGACGCAGCAGGGAAACAAACTGGCCCAGCCCGCCAGGGGCTTTCCCTGAACAAGTGGCG
Source organism: Trachemys scripta elegans (assembly GCF_013100865.1). Taxonomy (NCBI): domain Eukaryota; kingdom Metazoa; phylum Chordata; order Testudines; family Emydidae; genus Trachemys; species Trachemys scripta. Next base: position 13,697,448 of record NC_048301.1, on the reverse strand, counting down.
GACCGGCTTTGAGAACCACTGCCCTACACCATAACCTTATGCAGTTCTAATACTTAGGATCTTCATTCAGCAATATCTGGACATGATGTTCCCATTCCATCTACTGTAATACACATATGCCAATGGGGTCAGTTAACGGAGATGCAACTTTAACTCAACGACCACGGTATATTCAAGTTAAGTTAAATCTCCAAGATTTTTAACAGTTAAAAGGGAAAAAGTTCATGAGGCATTTATATAATTCATCAGTCACTGATATGACAAATCCTAAGAGCTGTGCATATCATGCCAATGCATGTTATTAGGGACTCTTACCCTGGATATTAGTAACATGATATATCATAACTGAATAATTAAAATCTAGATCCTCAATATGTTTCCATTTGAAAAATATTAATTTCATCTATGTACTAAACTGCATATGTACGGTAAGTGTTTTAGATATTTAGGAAATCTGAGGACATCGGGGTAGCTGCTTCTTAAACCCCAATCTCTGCTTCAGTTTTTAATACCCAAAGGCACTACAGTCCAGATTACAAAAATATTAAAATTATGTTTTAAGTCAACACATTTTTAGCTACATGGCACAAAGTGCCTGAAACAGTTCCACTTCTCTTTCCCTTTTAAAATTAAAAAAAAAAAAAAAAAAAAAATGTAAATATAATTTGCTTTTTAAAAAGTTACTGGCAGGATGGTACATTATATGCCCAGCTTCAGTTCAGTATGAAGGTTTAAGGTTTAGCTATAACAGAAATGTTGATAGGCTTTTACTCTTAAATATAATCATATTAGCAAGTGCTATTATGTTAACAGTAACATTGCTGTGACCCTTAAATCATCATACAATATACTTATTAGGGCCATGTAACTGAACATAGCTTCACAGAAAAATGGCCCTCAAATTACCATCTTCAAAAATATGCTGCCAGATTTCATTCAAATGCACATGCCAGGAATCAGAATTTACACGTCTGAAGTTAGTGACGCCAATGGACTCATCAAGAACTTTGAATACAAGTAGATTACTTTCCTCTGCCATCCTAAATAGAATCTCCTGGGCCATAAGCTTCTGCAGTTTCTGTTTTAGTAGCATTTTGTCATGACATACAGCATACATCCAACAGAATACGGGAGTGCCTTTTTCAGAGATTATATGTAGGCTACATCTACACCTGGAGCTAGAGGTGTGATTCCCAACTCATGTAGACACACTCGTGTTCGCTCAAAAAATAGTAATGTTGCCACAGTGGGAAGGGCAGCGGTGAGCAGCAGCAAAGGCTATCCATCCTGCCTATGTCCCTCAGGGTCCAGGAGTGTTTGTACTCTGCATACCTATCCTGTGCCACTGTCCAATGTAGCCCATGCTACCACAGCTATACTACTATTTTTAGAGCACTAACTGAATGAGAGCTAGTACGAGTACATCTATGCAAGCTAAGAATCACACCTCCTAGCTCCAAGTGCAGAGAGCCTAAATGTCCAATGGCACTTCAAGGTTTAATAAAAAAAACCTACATGTGTTAAGAGTTTAGTTGTTTGGGGGATTGCTTAGAAACAAAGCTACTTATTTTTTTTTAAATGATCCACCTTCTACTCTGCTTTCCAGGTACTTGTCCAACTCTGCCTCTCTCTTCACCGCCTCTGGCAATACCTTTGGTGCATTTGGAAAACAGATCAAAATCACACTCATGTTGTCTCGACTTCCCTGTTAGAGAGAAAAAAAAAAACCAACAGTTGAGACAATATCCTGTATCCAATGAATAATACACTCTGATTTTATTCCACGTCCATATCAAAGCAGTTGATAATTATTTAAAATAATGAAAATAAAAATTAAATTAAATTTAAAATATTTAAAATAGTTTGCTAATCATGTGAAATTAGAACACTTTCTTCCATCATACCATTAAATAAAAAATTGTAGCATTTGCAAACACTGTTCAAGAAGTCTGCATGTTGAGTACCGTTCAGTACAAACAAGTTTTGAAATATACTTTGTTAACTTTTTCCTTCATGATTGATGTTTACAATGAGCCTATAGTTGATGACTCCCGTCTTGCTGAAATTATTTGCAAAACTAACAACAGGGGAGATTTATTATTGAGATTTATAAAACCTGTTTCCATCCTGCTTAAATGTTAATATTGTTTGGAGGGAAAGGTTACATTAGTTGTAGGTATATTAAATGCTTAAATAGGAACATTTAAGATATCTGAAGCCAGTTATAAAGAAAAATCAAAAAAACCCAACTTAGATAACTAAAAATATTGCTAGTGTCAAATGTGCATTTCCATAAATGACAGTTCCCTACAGTAGGCCTAAGGGCCAATCATTAAGAGGAAGTAGTGTAAGTGACATTTCTCATGTGCGAATGAAAAATATGTTTATTTCTCACTATGTAATCTTTTAGAATACAAGTGAGCAAAATAAGCACAACTTTAATAAAATACTTGACGGCAGTATTGTACAACCACGCCTTGCAGAAAAAAAGTACTAAATATTGATTCAAATGATTTTCCAACTGTTAAGGGCCCTATTCTGCAAACACTTACATAGATGCTGAGCTTTAATCACAAGTAGTCCTGCTGAAGCCAATGAGGCTACTCATGTGAACAATGGTAAGCACGGATGCAAGTATTTGCAAGATTGGTACTTAAATCATGAAGCTATTGAAAAGCAGTATTGCCCTGTGGTATTTACATTTTGCAGACTAGCGCAGCCAAAATTATAAATGAAAAATTGGCAGTGAATGAAGTTCAACTTTTTAAAATGATAGAAATCTATTTATGCAATGTTGTTGTAGCTACGTTTCTCCCAGGATATCGGAGAGACAAGGTGGGTGAGGTAATATCTTTTATTGGACCAACTTCTGTTGGTGAGAGATACCGCAGTTCTGTGGAGCTCTTCTTTCGGTATCTCTCACCAACAAAAATTGGTCCAATAGAAGATATTACCTCACCCACTTGTCTCTAGAAAACTATTACATAGTTAACGGGGTCATTGTTTCACACCTCTTTAGAGAAATGGTGCCAATACTAATGATGCTATCTTGCCTTTATTTACAGCTTACATATCAAAGCTCAGTTTTATAAATAGAATTAAATGCTTGTCTAGGGAAAGTTAAAACAAACACTGAAATTTTAACAATGTTCAGTCTGTCCTATTGAACAACAGAACAACCTTTCATTTTGTTTATAGAAACATACAAATTCGGACTCATTGCATATAAAAACAATCACAAAATCTGTATTCGTTAAGTAAAAATTGTGCCTGTCTTCTTGAGCAGATATAATTAGTTGGACTTTTGGACATCAAAAAGCTATACAAAAAAATTTGTAAGTAATTGTATAATAAAAGATTTTTTATGCAGAAGTAAAATTATATAAGGAACAATTTAAAAAAATCAGATCAAAGATTTCAGTAGTTAATTGAAGTTCTTAATTTTAGAAATCAAAATTCAGTCATTTTGCAAGGATTTTGGTATGATTCAGCCAGAAATGCTATATTTCCCAATGACAGAAGAGGAAAAAAGAAAATTGTTTGTGCCCTTTATTTACTTTTTTGTAAGGTATAAAAGCTACTTATACATCTTTTCCATTTCCTTTCTTTAATCTTAGAAATAGATCATTTCTCCTCAGCTACTAAATTTTCCACTCATACCAATACCACCAGTTCTCAAGTAATTCAGTCTCTATGCGAAACGTGATCAGACCTGATATTTCTATCAAATGTTTTAAAATCCATTTTTACTACATTGTGAAACAGCAAAAAGGGCACTGTTTTATTTCCCTTGGTCATTGTTTAAAAGTGCTGATTTGCAATAGAGCACAATGTATTTTTACATGATTTAAACTCCTAACCAAATAAGGAGACCCATTATTGAAGCCCAGGTGCCCTTACTATTTGCTGTTCCTAGTTATATCCCCAATGGCATTCTAGTAAGTGGCTCAACGGTAGAATGATTGCATCAGTGTTATTTTTACAAAATTGTACAGAAACTAAACTTCAGCTACTCTATAGATCTGAACTAAAATTTATTTTCATCTTGTTGATAACGGAAAAACTCCTACTACTGTACTGAAAACATAATAGGTTTCTCCTCTTAAAATTCTGGCTACCTTGTACAAGCAGGTGTCGACTATCTCATTGCAAACTTTCTCAAGGTCATCAGTGACTTCAAGTCTGGATCTTACAAAGTCACAGAGCTCTTCATTTCCCATAACATCCCAGATACCATCACAAGCCAGTATGATAAACTGATCATCTTCTTCTGATCTCTCAATTTCATAAACTTCAGGCTCAGGTGAGACAAGTTGCTCTGTAGGGCCTTTCCCATGGACACATTTGTAATCGAAGTCCCCAAGAGCTCTCGACACAGCAAGAGAGCCATTCACACGTTGAATCATTACAGAACCACCTGCATTCTGTATACGCTCTTTCTCCAGTGGATTACTTGGTTTGTGATCTTGTGTGAAGAAGTGAACCTTCCTGTTTCTACAAAGTAAACCTCTTGAGTCTCCACAGTTGATGAAGTAAGTGTGTTGAGGAGAAATCATGACACCCACCGCTGTTGACCCGCTTCTATCTGCACCATGTTTCTTCTCAGAGATTACTCTCATATGTTCATCAATTTGCAGAAAACCTGTTCTGATTCCACTCTTTACACTTTCCACAGAGGGTGGTCCATCGGACCCTTTAAAATCCTGGTTGCTTGTGATGTGATCTAATAAATGCTCACAGCAGTATTTGGCAACCTGGGATCCAGCATGCCCATCATATACCGCAAAAAATGACCATCCATCAAGTCCATTTGGCAAACCAATAACAGCTGTATGTGCATCCTCCATCTCAACTCGCCAACCTTGCATACTACTTAGCCCATAACGTAGCCCATTACCCTGCCCTTGGGCATTATGCTTCTCCATCTTTGGCTTGTCTAAAAATGCTCCCATGATGACTTGTTCCTTCAGTTCTAAGGAAAAAAGAATATTATTGTTAAGCTATTTCTACAAAACAAGTAACCATTTAAACATGTTACTAGAAACTATTAAATATAGAAAATGTTACTTAAATAATATTAAGGTAAGACACAAATGAAGATGGGAAATTAAAATTGATGGCTGACTTTTGGTCCTTAACTCAATATTTTACATAATAATGAGTTAACTAAAACGTCAGCCTTAACTCTGAACTGCCTTGTTTTGCTTTTGTTGATTTAAGTAAGGACCTCACTACTAATTGAGTGTACTCTGTATGTTTTTGTAAATATTTAAGCTGTAACCATCCATGAAAAAGGGTTTACACTAGTTTCGTGTCTGTGGTTTTCATCAAAACACTTGTAGTGAAAATAAGTACAACAAAAACCACCATTCAAACTATTTTAACTAGAATAGACATCTTAGAGTTTTGGTTAGCTTTTACAGCAACTAACTTCTCAGATGTCTATTTTATGGCCCAGATGTGTTTAAAACTTCAAACTTTCTGTGTGCTTATACCTCAAGGAGGAAAACTACCTTTAACATGTTTGTAGAAATCTGTTTGGAAATAAATTTACAAGTATTAGAAATTCACATTTCATATATGCAGCAAGCAAATTTTATTTTAATATTTTCTTTATTCACTCCTATGTGGGCGCAGAGAACCAAGCATATATTTGTGCCCCAAAACCCCTATTATGCTTTTAAATAGTGTAAATCGACTGGTTTATCTTGACTGCTCTGTACTCTCACACCCTAGCCATTCATTTTGCCCTTTTAATCCCTACCAGTTTAACTACGTAGTCATTAAATCACCCAAATCATCTCAAATTTTACATTCTCAGAAGTTTTGCACCATTTGGAGTGTGCAACCTGTCGTGATGCAACACAAGATAAAGAAAAGCTGGAAAAGTCCTATTCCACGTTTTGCACCATTTGGAGTGTGCAACCTGTTGTGATGCAACACAAGATAAAGAAAAGCTGGAAAAGTCCTATTCCACCAACACTTTATTCCAGCAGAACATTAAATATTGCTAAGGAAAAAAATTAATCCTGGTAGCTTTCCAGATAATTTCTATCCCCACCCCCACTCTACTCTTTTGGAAGCGAAATGTGCATACTCTAGTGCACACAGCCCAAGAGGAAAAAGGGATAAACAGTGAAGTGGCAAATTTTGCAGATGATACAAAATTGCTCAAGATCAGTCCAAAACAAACTGTGAAGAGTTACAAAGGGATCTCACAAAACTGGGTGTCTGGGCAACAAAACAGGAGATGAAATTCAATGTTGATAAATGCAAAGTAATGCACATAGTCCAAACTATACATACAAAATAGAAATGGGATCTAAATTAACTGTTATCACTCAAGAAAGATCTTGAAGTCATTGTGGGTAGTTCTCTGAAAATGTCCACTCAATGTGCAATAGCAGTCAAAAAAACTAACAATGCTAGGAACCACTAGGAAAGGGATAGATAACGTGACAGAAAATATCATAATGCTACTTTATAAATCCATGGCACACTCTGAATACTATGTGCAGTTCTGGTCACCCATCTCAAAAAAAGATATTAAAATGGGAAAAGGTACAAAAGGGCAGCAAAAATAATTAAGGGTATGGAACAGCTTCAGTATCAGGAGAGATTAAAAAGACTGGGACTTTTCAGCTGGGAAAGGGACACCTAAGGGGAAAATATGATAAGAGGTCTATAAAATCATGAATGGTATGGAGAAAATGAATAAGGAAGTGTTATTTACTCCTTCACATGAACACAAGAACCAGGGGTCACCCAATGAAATTAATAGGCAGCAGGTTCAAAACAAACAGAAGAATGTACTTCTTCACATAATGCAATGTCAACCTGTGAAACTCATTTCCAGGGGATGTTGTGAGGGTCAAAAACCTAACGAGGTTTTAAAAGAATTAGATAAGTTCATGGAGGGTAGGTCCATCAATGCCCTGGGTGTCCTTAGCCTCCGACTGTCAGAAGCTGGGACTGGATGACAGTTACCTGTTCAAGTTCATTTCCTCTGAAGCACTTGCCATTGGCCATTGTTGGAAGACAGGATGCTTGGCTAGATGGACCACTGGTCTGACCCAGTATGGCCACTCTTATGTTCTTAGAGTATTTACATTCTATCTGAAAGTGACAGTATATTCAAATATATGTATATGCTGCCTATGAACAAAATCCTGTATATAGCCATATCTACATTACAGACTTAAGTTGACTTAAGTTACAATGACAATCAAACCACTGTAATTACATTGCTTGTGCATATTCATACAACGATCCTTGTGTCAGCGCAGTGCATCCACGGTTGGTGCTCTAGCACCAACAGATGGAGCAGTGCACTGTGGGTAGCAACCCCACTGTGAAAATCACCACCTTCTCCTGCTAGAAGTTTTGGGAAGAGACTGCAGTGCACCATGAGGGCAGGATCATTGCCCCATGATGCAGTTTTTTCTGTCCCATAATCCCCAGGGCTTCTGACTAGGTTTCATGTTGTTTTTCAACTGCTCCCATAAACTTTGCACCTGCCTGAAAGCATGGATCCTGCACTACTCACCAGTCTTGTGATGAACATTATGAATGCAACGTGGCTGAACCTGCAGTATTTCATGAAGTGGCATGTTTTTGGCACCATACCAAAGCGAAGGTTTGCCTCTCTTGCCTTCTGGTACACCTGCCTCAGCTCCTTGATCTTCACACGGCACTGACACGTATCCCTTTCATGCCCCTTCTCATCCATACCACGAGCAATCTGCTCATAGGTGTCAAAGCTCCTACAGCTGGATCAGAGCTGTGACTGCACAGCCTCCTCTCCCCACAGACCCAACAGATCCAGCAACTCCAGTACACTTCATGCGGAACTGCGTTTGATGCAGAAAGCAAGCATTGTCAGCTAGGAAGATGCAAGGTGAGCTGTCCACATCGAGCAAACAGGAAGTGGAAATTTCAAAAATTCCTGGGGCTTTAAGGGGTGTATGCCTGTGTACCTGCAGCAGAGTAGAAACTGCTTACCAGTAGTCACGATGGGCATCGTGGGACACATCCTGGAGGCTACTTAGGGCAACATAAGCAAGCGCACAGTCTATACTGACATTGTGTTGCTCTAACTGTTTCAAAAAGCTCTATGCCGCTTGTGAGGTGGTTTTATTATGTCGGCATAGCAGGCGAATTAAATCAGCAGCAGGAGCATTATTGAGTGTACACCTCCCCAGTTTTGTTGTCAAAAACTGACTTAACAAAACTGTGTAGTGTAGACAAGGCCTCTGGATATGCATTTGTAAAGATATACCGTACGTTTATTTGGAGCTGCAGTGGCCAAAGTGCACGTTTGTTCTACATTATTTAATATAAGAAATATAGCTAACATTACATTACCACAATATTCTGGATTTGAACAAATTAATTAAAAAAATATTCCCGCAACTGTAGCTAAGTCATGCACACTGTATATACTGTTATCTAAGTCTTAAAAGCCTATACAAAATATTACACATATGGAAAGGGTCATGCCACAATTGCTAGAGTATACCATCTTGACAATGCATTTCTCTCTCCAGCTATATCATCCCACTGAAATCATATATTGACCTAAACCCCACTCATTTATACAGTCTTACAATAATTCAAAAATGGAATTATTTCCTAGAAAACTACAGCTCATTTATTCCACTATAACATTCCTTGAATGTTTTGGAATGAACTTCAATAGTATAAAAAGTATTAACAATGGAATTTAATTCAATAATTTCAAGTTTTAATTCAGGACTTGAAAATGTGAGTATAAAATAAGAATTTGGCAGAGCAATTTCATGTTTTGTAAAGTATTTCTTACCCCTTGCTACTGTCTAAACCATTTGCACAAAAAGAGAAAGTGAATATACAGAGAATACAGTAAAACTGGCTATACACAAAGTGCTTGTCAAGCAAACTACACACACTAGATTTTTTTCCTCTAATCTTTAAATTACAAGGGTTTTAGGAGTTAACTTTTAACAGAAATAGAAACAAAATATTCAGACAGAGGTGTGCTTTTTAAGTTAGTGTTTCCCTTTTCATTAATTTTTTTTGTATACATTTTTGAAAGGACAATGTCTTTGACTACGAGACCTTTTATTAAAACAGACTGACCATATACAACTTTAGCAATCCTCAATGGAAAACTGTTCAGTTAATTTTTGGAGTAATCTATCTACCCCCACTCCAGTCAAGTTAGTTTCATCACCAATATGAGGGTAGGTCAAAGCTCTTGCTATCTTGTCTAGACTAGAATTTAAAGGCGAGATGTTTGCATGTGTTGATTAATATATTTTTAAAATCTAATGTAGCAGTGAATATAATCAGACCGGAGGATTAGCACAATGTGGTTGGGGAACTCATCCTAGGAAATTTAGTTATTCAGAGCCTACAGCAGGGGTGTGCAAACTACAGCCCGCGGGACCGTCCTGCCTGGCCCCTGAGCTCCTGGCCCAGGAGGCTCGCTTCCCCCCTGACCTGCAGCCTCAGCTCGACCGCTCTGCCACCAGCGCAATGCTCTGGGCTGCAGGGCTGTGAGCTCCTGGTACAGCACATCTGCAGAGCCTGACCTGACCCAGTCTCTGAGCTGTGTGGTGGTGGCAGCGGTGTGGCATGGCTCCAGCCGGGCGGCACGGCTGAGGCGCCACCAGTGCTCCAGGCAGCACAGTAAGGGGGCACAGAGCAGGGGGGTTGGATAGAGGGCAGGGGAGTTTGGGGTGGTGGTCAGGGGTGTGGATAGGGGTCGGGGTCCCAGGGAGGCAGTCAGGAAGGAGGGGGTGTTGGATGAGGTACCAGGGGGCAGTCAGGTGACAGGGAGAAGGGGTGGTTGGATGGGGCAGGGGTCCGAGCGGGGCTGTCACAAATGAGAGGAGAGGTTGGATGGGGCGGCGGGGTCTGGGGACGGTCAGGTGACAGGGAACAGGGAGGGTTGGATAGGGCAGGAGGGCAAATAGAAAGTGGGGGCCGGGCCATGACACCCTCCCCTACCCAGCCCTCCATACAATTTCCAAAACCCAATGCAGCCCTCAGGCCAAAAAGTTTGCGTGCCCCTGGCCTACAGCATAAAGCTCTCTGAAGAGAGCATTAGATGAAGGCATATGTGGTTTATCATGTTTTTGTGAAAGTATGATTAATAACAATCATGTCACTCTACATAAAATTTTAGTCAACAGGGAAGTTCTTCACTTCTGCTCCAAGCTGGGCTTTAAAAATATAGATTTGCATCTAGGACACTTTCACCTAGGAGCAAGGTGCTAAGCCTTCAGTTTCTGCAGAATTTCAGCTTTCATTTAAAAAAATTAATTTCTGCAAATAAATTTCTTGCAAAAATAGCTTTAGATTCAGCCAAAGCACTGTCTTTCTGAGCCTGCAAAAAAAGCTACAGTGCCTCTGCCATCATTCCTAGTTTCCCCACACAGTGCAGTAGGCTGAAATATACAGGACTCTGGTCAGTATGACTACTGCTACTCAGAACCTTTTAGGAAAAAAGTAAAACAACAAATCATGTTAGTTTCATTTGATTGATTTAGGATGTCTTATGAACAGCAACAAAGGCAGACTAGCTACTTATGGAGAGCTAGCAGAGAAGATGACAACAATCCAAAAAGCAGAGATCATAAAAAAGATCATAAGGCTTTCTTTGGGGGAGGTGTTGGGGTGCTAAGAAAGAAAACTGCAATTTTCTCACAAGAATATTGTCCACACTTTGCTGTTTCCATCACCCCATATCATTTCCCAGCATATCCCACTAATCATTCAAATATCAGTCTCTAGCCAGTAAGTCCCTGGTACATCTTTCACTCATTCATAGAGTTCTAAGGGCTTACCGTAACATAGAACAGGGGTAGGCAACCTTTCAGAAGTGGTGTGCCGAGTCTTCATTTATTCACTTTAATTTAAGGTTTTGCGTGCCGGTAATACATTTTAACGTTTTTTTTAGAAGAGGTTTCTCTCTACGTGTATATTATATAACTAAACTATTGTTATATTATTGTATGTAAAGTAAACAAGGTTTTCAAAATGTTTAAGAAGCTTCATTTAAAATTAAATTAAAATGCTGATCTTATGCCGCCAGCCTGCTCAGCCCGCTGGTTGGGGCGTGGGGGGGTTCAGGGCAGAGGGCTGGGTGTTGGGTGGGACTCGAGGTCAGGGCAGAAGGCTGGGTGTGAGGGGGGGTTCAGGGCAGAGGGCTGGGGTGTGTGTGGAGGTGCAGGGCAGAGGGCTGGGGTGTGTGTGGAGGTGCAGGGCAGAAGGCTGGGGGGGCTGTGGGGTCATGGGGTACAGGGTGGGGGGCCACTGTGTGGGGGGTCATGGGG